>NC_066870.1:1108483-1220749 GCF_022985175.1 Labeo rohita | reverse complement strand
CTATAAAACTAGAAGTACTGATAATAAATTAGCGTTATATGCAGATGATTTAATTTTATTTATTTCTGATGCCCAAGAGTAGCATTCCAAATATCCTTAATTTGATTAATTATTATGGTACATTTGCCGGATATAAAATTAATTGGGAAAAGAGTGTGTTGATGCCAGTCAATATTGAAGATTCTTCTTGGCTTCAGCATTTGCCCTTTAAGATTGCTTCAGAACAATTCACATACCTAGGAATTGAGGTGACAAAGAAGTTTTCTAACTTAGTTAAGGCCAATTTCCAACCCCTGTTGTCTAAGCCTAAATCCATGATCAATTTCTGGAGAACACTTCCTATGTCTCTTGTGGGTAGGGTAAACTCAATTAAGATGATATTTCTCCCTCAATTTTTGTACTTAGTCCAGAACATCCCTACATTTCTGCCCAAATCTTTTTTCAAAAAGCTGGACTCTATCCTGGTTCCCTTTGTCTGGAACTATAAAGCCCACAGGATATCTAAACACCACCTATGTAAACCCAAAATACAGGGAGGGCTTGCCCTACCTAATTTTCTTTACTATTATTGGGCTGCAAACCTAAGGGCCTTGACTTCATGGATAGATTTTACTCCGGTGGGGGAGAATTGGTTGGTGTTGGAACAGGAGGAATGTCTCCCATATTCAATGAATGCAATACTTTTATCACCTAAAGGTATAGCTAGTTCACTTTATAATCATAACCCGGTTATTCATAATTCTGTTCGTATTTGGAAACAGTTGAATACACATTTCAAATTCACCCAAATATCCTTTTTGCTCTCTATCTCAGCTAACCCCTCAGTTTTGGAAAAATGTAGGGTTACGAAATGTAGGGGATTTATATATAAATGGAAAATTTGCTTCCTTTCAGCAGCTGTGTGAGAAATACAGTATTCCTTCTAATCACTTCTTTAGGTACCTTCAAATAAGAGACTTTGTGAAGTCTAACATTTCCAATTATGTCACAGCTGCACCCATGTATCTGGACACATTTCTGGAAAGATGTCTTAGAGATGGTAGTACCATCTCCTTGCTCTACAAGGGTTTAGAACAGGTGAAAAGTCCATCTATGGAGAGCATTAAATCTGCCTGGGAAGAAGAACTCCCTAGTGAAATCTGGGAACAAAGTCTTGAACAGATCCACAGATGTTCCATTAATGCAAGGCATTGTCTCATTCAGTTTAAAGTGCTTCCTAGGCTGCATTATTCCAAGTATAAATTGAATAAAATATTTCCAGAAGTGTCTCCATTATGTGACACATGTAAGTTTTCAGATTCCACCCTGTCTCATTGTTATGTCTTGTGTCCCAAATTACAGTGTTTCTGGAACAAAATATTCCAAGTCTTTTCAGATACTTTGGACATTTCTATTGAACCAGATCCTGTATTAATTATATTTGGAGTTTCCGAGGAATTTTTGAGACTTACACGAGTGCAGCAACAGTTTGTTTCATATGGGTTGATTTCTGCCAAAAAACTTATCCTTCTGTTCTGGAAGAAAAAAGAAGTTCCAACTCTTAAATTATGGGTGACAGAGTTGACGAGTACTCTACATCTGGAAAGAATAAGATATACCCTAAAAGACAAGATTTTGTTATTTGAAAAAAATTTGGTCCCCTTTTATTTCCTTTCTTCAAACTTCTGATTAATGCGTTGAATATGCCTTCAGTGCCGGCTTTTACCACTGGATAGCACTTATGGGTCATGTTGTTGTGTGGGAGGGAATGTTTTTTTTTTTTTTTTTATTATTATTATTTTTATTTTTTATTTTATATGTTATATGTAAGTTTTATATGTTTGTATTCAAAAAAGTGTAATTACAAGTGACTATCTGTTAAAATTTCAAATAATAAAATATTTAAAGCAAAAAAAAAAAAACTACTGACACTAAATCATCATGTGAACAGATCAATCCAGTAAAAGTGGGGAAAGGCAATTTAAAGGTTATTTATCTGAACGGATTGACAACTAATGGTTGTAGGTTCAAACTCCAGAAGTGATGATCAGTTATAATCATTGTACATGAACTAACGTGAAGCAAAAGGTCTGTTTCACAGTGCAAGCACAAGTATCATAAAAGTGAAACATTCACAGATGCAGAGCTTCACACTGACAGTGTTTCTTCTGTGTAGCAGATGAACTATTTGATCATTCCACTGAGAATTTCTGTTAATAACTGCCAGCAGTTTTTTTCAGAGTCAGTCACTGACAACTATTACAATCTTTATCATTGTGAAATCTGATTTACACGAGAAGGGCCTTTACATTTATATTTAAATCATGATTAACCTACACAAAACAAAAGTAAAGCTAAATTGACTGAAATCATAAATGCAGCTGCTGTTCATTTCTGCTGTGGTGTGCAGTGTGAATGCTGTAAGCTGTTAATATGGGTGCCGATATAAACACACATGAAACGAGTGTCAGCAATATTTCATCAGTGTCTAGTTTTAAATACCTGTTTCTCTGTCCTCTGTGCTGCAGCTGATACAGTGTCGTGGTTTTTATGTTCATCCATCGTACACAGCACACATATACATTTCTGATCAGTGCGACAGAAAACCTCAAGGATCTTCTCATGTTTCTGGCAGATCATCTCCTGCAGTCGTCCAGTGGCATCAGTCAAATTGTGTCTCTTTCCTTTAAACCAACTCTCATGTTGTTCAAGGTGATTCTGACAGTAAGAGTTCAGACACACCAGACAGGACTTGACGGCTTTGTATTTTCTTCCAGTACAGACGTCACACTGCACATCTCCAGCTCCAGCAGGAACCGCACTTTGAAGTTTGGTCTTCTTCAGTTTCTCCACCATTTCAGTCAAGATGGTGTTTCTAGCTAAAGCAGGTCTTGGACTGAAGGTCTGTCTGCACTGAGGGCAGCTGTAGACTCCCTTCTCATCCTCCTGATCCCAGCAGTCTGTAATACAGCTCTTACAGTAACTGTGTCCACAGGGAATGGCCACTGGATCCTTCAGGAGATCCAGACACACTGGACACAAGAACTCATCCTGAGAAAATCTGGCTTCTGCCATTTTACTGCATGAATACAGAGACACAAACACACAACAGCTCAACCACACTTAAGTTTCTTTTTACCTGAACTCATGTGATTCCTGTTTCTGTGTTTGAGTGACGTGTGTAAAACAGGTTTGTCTGTGAGTCTGTAAATCAGGTTCCTCATTCCTGCTGAGTTTAGTTATGACACACATGACTGTTATTGCTATGAGGAGACAAGAGAATATCACAAACAACAGTCTTTAATAATTCAACACAGGAGTAATACAAGGCAGACAGGAGACACACGTAGCACTTCAAGACGTTTAACACCGGACAGGAAACAAGGGATAAACCACACTTTAAATACAGGGCTACAGCTGGAAAGGCAACTCATGGTGGAGCTGACAGAGGGTGGAGCTATGGAGGAGGAAGGGCTGACGACGGCAGTGGAGGAGCCCAAGGCAGAGACGGAGAGCCAATAACCCAGGGTGACGACTTGGATCCAGAGGGTCCGAGGTCAAACTGATGGCTCTGGAGGTGGAGACATGGATCCAAAAGACCAAGGTGGAGCCAAAGGGATGGAGGAGCCTGATGGAGTTGGATGAACAGAGGGACAAGGTGCAGCCGGAGGAGTGGAGTCCCAGGACGAAGAATGGTTGACGACAGACCAAAGGGACGGAGCCAGAGGGACGAGGGAGCCTGGAAGAGCCAGTGGACTGCTGGGCCAAGGCGGAGAGAAAGGAAGCTGGGAGCCATGGTGGAGCCGCTGGGTCGACGGGATGGGAGCCAATCATTTTGTCTGAGCTATTAAAATCAAGCAATTCAACAATTTTTCATTTTATTTATATTATCCTATTATTTTAGTGGATAGAATAAGTATGTTTTGGTTAAATTAATTTCAATTTAAGCCCCATATCCATGATTCTCAACTTGTCTGGACTCTCTTTTCCTTATTTTGTCTACATCAGAAGAACAAGTTTCTCAGTTATGAGGAAAGTAGGAAACTGGCTCTGAACATCAATGGCACAAATCTTCAATCTCCCTCTTTTCACTCGTTTTCCTTCCCTTTTAAATAACTTGTAAATGTGCAGTGCACATTTTACTTTCACTTTTAAATTAGCGTCAATTCGGCGTCAAATGCTTGAATCCCATTCAAGCAGCAAAATACAACGTTAAACTCACTTAGCCTATAAATTAATCATGGAACTTTTATTAACAAAATGAATAAAATAGCTTGCACCATGCTATATGCCTAATATAAAATAACACATAACTTAGGCCTACATACATTTTAAACAGCCTAGTATACAAAACTGAAAATCAAGTAAAGTAAAAATCAGCAAACACCGTGGAACCAAATAAATAAGAAACCAATGTTTAAAAAAAAACACGTCGAAATCCACCATATAAACGGCAACAGGCTTTTCAAAATAAAAAACACTGGCAAACTTCCACCATCGTCTTGTCTGTCCTCACTCTTCTCGTCTGTCAGCTCGTCACTGCTCTGATAAATAAAATCTGATCTGCAAAGCGACTGTCGTGCATTGAGCAGCTGCGTTCGTACAGTATGTAAAATCAGTCACTATATAACACTTTATTTGAGCAAGTATAATATTAAATATTATTGGTTATAATAATTTTTATTCTTATTTATTCTTCTTTATTTGTGAAAAATAAAGTAGAACGCTGATATAGAATTTAATATCTATTTGTAAATTTGTTTAAAAAAAATCATTTTTTAATTAATTAATATTCTAATTATTATTTTTAATATTTTAAGTAAACGTTATATAAAATATCAATTTAATTGCAACAAATATAATGAGCATGTTATTTATTATCTTCAAATTAAATGGTAATATTTGTTATGTGCCATCCTCCATCAAGATATATTGGCATTGGCCTTAAAAAAAAAAAAAAAAAAAAAACAATCCCAAGCAAAGATTATCAGAAAAACCCATAAACTGATGCCATAAATTAGACTTTTGGCAAAGTTAATATCAAAAAATGGCTGACAAAGTATACACACGTGGACAAAATTGTTGGTACCCTTCAGTCAGTGAAAGAAAAACTCACAATGGTCACAGAAATAACTTTAATCTGACAAAAGTAATAATAAATAAAAATTCTATGAATATTAACCAGTGAAAGTCAGACACTGCTTTTCAGCCATGCTTCAATGGAATTATTTAAAAAAATAAACTCATGGAACAGGCCTAGACAAAAATGATGGTACCCCTAGAAAAGACTGATAATAATGTGACCAAAGGGACATGTTAATTCAAGGTGTGTCCACTAATTAGCATCACAGGTGTCTACAATCTTGTAATCAGTCAGTGGGCCTATATATAGGGCTCCAGGTAGTCACTGTGTTGTTTGGTGACATGGTGTGTACCACACTCAACATGGACCAGAGGAAGAGAAGGAAAGAGTTGTCTCAGGAGATTAGAAAGAAAATTATAGACAAGCATGTTAAAGGTAAAGGCTATAAGACCATCTCCAAGCAGCTAGATGTTCCTATGACTACAGTTGCACATATTATTCAGAAATTTAAGATCCGTGGGACTGTAGCCAACCTCCCTGGACGTGGCCGCAGGAGGAAAATTGATGACAAATCAAAGAGACGGATAATCCCAATGGTAACAAAAGAGCCCAGAAAGGCTTCTAAAGAGATTCAAGGTGAACTTCATGCTCAAGGAACATCAGTGTCAGATCGCACCATCTGTCATTGTTTGAGCCAAAGTGGACTACGTGGGAGACAACCAAGGAGGACCATTTGTTGAAAACAAATCATAAAAAAGCCAGACTGGAATATGCCAAACTACATGTTGACAAGCCACAAAGCTTCTGGGAGAATGTCCTATGGACAGATGAGACAAAAATGGAACTTTTTGCTAAGGCACATCAGCTCTATGTTCACAGACGGAAAAATGAAGCATATCAAGAAAAGAACACTGTCCCTACTGTGAAACATGGAGGAGGCTCTGTAATGTTCTGGGGCTGCTTTGCTGCATCTGGCACAGGGTGTCTTGAATCTGTACAGGGTACAATGAAATCTCAAGACCATCAAGGCATTCTAGAGAGAAATGTGCTGGCCAGTGTCAGAAAGCTTGGTCTCAGTCGCAGGTCATGGGTCTTGCCACAGGACAATGACCCAAAACACACAGCTAAAAACACCCAAGAATGGCTAAGAGGAAAACATTGGACTATTCTAAAGCATCTTTGGAAGGAGCTGAAACATGCCGTCTGGAAGAGGCACCCTTCAAACCAGAAACAACTGGAGCAGTTTGCTCATGAGGAGTCGGCCAAAATACCTGCTGAGAGTGCAGAAGTCTCATTGACAGTTACAGGAATCATTTGATTGCAGTGATTGCCTCAAAAGGTTGTGCAACAAAATATTCAGTTAGGGGTACCATCATTTTTGTCTAGGCCTGTTTCATGAGTTTATTTTTTAAAATAATTCCGTTGAAGCATGGTTGAAAAGCAATGTCTGACTTTTATTGGTTAACATTCATAGAATTTTTATTTATTATTACTTTTGTCAGATTAAAGTTATTTCTGTGACCATTGTGAGTTTTTCTTAATTGACCGAAGGGTACCAATAATTTTGTCCACGTGTGTATTATTGGTTTACAGAGCGTTGGCCTGTCAGAAACACATGAATTCTCTAATGTCTTGTTGATTAGAGACTGATCTCAGGCTAGATGTGTTCATTTCAGATCCATTCTTTTTTTTTGATCGTGGACAATTAAAATGTCTCCATAATCTGCTGTTGACAAAATATTGTAGTGTCGTGCTCCAACACACATTCTAACAGTATTGAGAACAACACATTACAACAAATGCGAGTTATGTAATCAGATTACTTTTTTTCCAGTAACTGGTAAAGTAATGCATTACTGTTTAATTTACAAGAACATATCTGAGTTACATTTTCAGATAAGTAATGCCAGTTACTTGGACCACAAACACAGTCATAAGGGTCAGTCTTTGAAATTGAGATTTATATACATCATCTGTAAGTTGAATAAATCAGCTTTCATTGATGTGTGGTTTGTTAGAATGGAACAATATTTGGCTGAGAACTATTTGAAATTCTGGGATCTGAGGGTGCAAAAAAATCTAAATGTTAAGAAAATCACCTTTAAATTTTAAGTCTAAATGAAGTTGTTAGCAATGCATATTATTAAGCAAAAATAAAGTTTTGATATATTTACGGTAGGAAATGTACAAAATACCTTCATGGAACATGATCTTTACTTAATATCCTAATGATTTTTAGCATAAAAGAAAAATCTATAATTTTGTCCCATACGATGTATTTTTGGCTATTACTGGTTTTGTGCAACTCAGAATATGACACAAACCTGCAATAATTAAATGTTAAATAATACAAATATCCTTTATTGTATTTTATCTCATTTTATCAACCAGTGTCTTTGACCTTCAATTATCTAATTCAACCATACTAATATGGTTAACTAATTTTTATTTTATTTATTTATTTATTTATTTATTTATTTATTTATTGCTGAAGTACATTGAAATTTCTTCTGCTGTGTTCTACTGTACAGACGTGTATTTACTTTTCCTTTGGCCTGAGGCTTTTGGTGTAAAAGGGCTAGTGCAGAGACAGAGGTGTTTTCTTCAGCCTAAGGCTTATTACTTTTACTTTTGGTGAGAAAGGACCTTTTCAGTTGCCAAAATTATCACTTTTGGGGGGAAAAAAAACAATCCCAGCTTAGGTGAGAAAAATTATAACATATGCAAATGAAACATAATGCATTACTTATTTAGTTACTTATGCAATTAGTTACTATTTTATGGAGTAATGCAATATTGTAATGCATTTCTTTAAAAAGTAACTTTCCCCAACACTGCTTTGTTGTCACATTCCCATGAGTTCATATGTTTCCTCAGCAAAACTAAGTGAACCAAACATGTTTCTTCTCAGTCAATGTAGGCGTCTTCATTACCTGCTGAAAAAAACAAAACAATACAACCATCACAGAAAAGTCTAATGGTTTCCATTACAAATACCATTACAAACATTACAAACCATCAACTTTTAACCATTAAAACCATTAAAAAACAGTGGTTTTCTGTGGTGTGTTTTGGGACATGTTCCATTAGGATTTATTGGTTTTAACAAGACATCAATAGAAGGAGACCAATTACAGTAGAGACCAACAGAGTCCATTACAGTTTCCATTAAAACCAATACAAGTCAATGGAAGTAAATGGGATAATTATAAGAACTATAAATAAGATGTGGCAAAGAAAATGGGATAGTGAGGCAAAGAGGTGACAAACATCTATATAGTGTTCAGAGATTAGTTGGGTTTAAGAAGAGAAGTTGTCAATATAAGAGAATACAGCATAATAATAAAGCAAGTCTTAATGAAGTGTGAAGGTTACATACAGTTTAAATATCTAAAAGATTTAAGAATTTATTTTTTAAGACTGAGAATTCAGTTTTGAAGATTTGGTTTTGTTTTCTTCCCTTTCCTTATTTTACCCTAAACATCATCGCTACACACTTCAGTCCAGCAGGTGGCGGCATGAGCACATTCAGCTGTTTTACCAACCGCAGCCTGGACAGTAGGGGGCAGAATGACACCAACACGACATCAGCTCAGAGACGAAGAAGAGCAACAACAACAACAATAACAACAACACGTGCTCCAGGATTCTGTGTTTTATGAAGTATTAATGAAACATTAAATATGAATAAAAATGCAGCATATTAAAGAGGAGATCGAGGGCATGAGTGATGATGAAGATACTGAGGAATTCATAGGTTGGTGATCATTCTTCATCCTTCATTAATTACTTCTTGTAAAATCCACTTGACGTCAAAACAAAATGTGTGACCTGTAAATGTAACAGATAACAGTTACATTAAATCTAATCGTTTCACTGACTGTGAAAGGGCTAAAAAAGGGCTGACAGATAAAAACACTGTGAAAAAATAAATAAATAAATAAAACACACACACAAATCTAGTCTAATTAGTGTTCAAATCTGGAACTGTAGCTAGGGTGTATGCAGTGCCCTTCACAAATATTGGCACCCTTGGCAAATATGAGCAAAGACAACTGTGGAAATAAATCTGCATTGTTTATCCCTGTGATCTTTTATTTTTTGTGAAAAAATGCACAAAATTTTAACCTTTCACTTAAGTAAAACAATGGAAAATCTCATTATGAAATAAATGTTTTTCTTTAGTTGATGTTGGTCACAATTATTGGCACCCCTAAAAATGATTATGAGTAAAATATCTCTGAAGTATATTCCCGTCCATATTTACATGTTTTAGCTCACCAGGGTGACTAGGAGCCTGAAGTTGTCCAGCCATGACTTCCTGTTACACAGGATTATAAATATGAGGAGCACAAAGGCCAAATTCCCTCAATCATCCGTCACAAGGAGTTAAAAAAAAAAAAAAGAATATAGTTCTGATCTGCGGGACAAGATTGCTGAGCTTCACAGAACAGAAAGTGGCTGTAAGAAAAGAGCTAAAACATTGAAAATCCCCATTTCCACCATCAGGGTTAATACTTACTTAAGAAGTTCAGATCAACTAAAGATGTTACAAATCTGCCTGGAAGAGGACGTGTGTCTGTATCGTCCTAATGCAAAGACTCTTCAAAGATCACAGCTGAAGAACTGCAGAGATTAGTTGAATCTAGGGGCCAGAAAGCCAAAAAATAAGTCAAATACCCCCTACATCACCACATATTGTTTAGGAGGGTTTCGAGAAAAATCCTGTTCACTCATCCAAAATCAAACTCCAGCATATTCAGTTGTCAGACATGACTGGAACTTCAAACAGGACTGGCTTTTATGGTCAGATGAAACTTAAAAAGGAGCTTTTTAGCAGCTATTCTGTGAGGTTGAAATCACAAAAAAATCTGCATTTCCACTAAAGGAAATTCACCTACCATTCGTTTCCATTGCAGTCATTTTTGACCCTGAATAATGCAAATGTGACTATTTTTTCCAGGACCATTTAACCTTTTTAAACCTTTCTGTTCACATAACAAGTGCCAAAACCTTATCAAGTTTCAAACCATTCAGATGAAGTATTTTAAATTTAAGAAAATGAAGAAAAATATCCATCAAATACATCCCAGCAGCACCAGAGGGTTGATATAAAATATATGTATCACAGGTATATTTGTAGCAATAACCAAAAATACATTGAATGGGTCAAAATGATTGATTTTTCTTTTATGCCAACAATCATTAGTATATTAAGTAAAGATCATGTTCTATGAAGATATTTTGTAAATTTACTACTGTAAATATATCAAAACTTCATTTTTGATTAGTAATATGCATTGCTAAGAACTTCATTTGGACAACTTTAAAGGTGATTTTTTCAATATTTAGATTTTTTTTTGCACCCTCAGATTCCAGATTTTTAAATAATTGCATCTCCACCAAATATTGTCACACATTAATGGAAAGATTATTTATTCAGCTTTTACATTATGTATAAATCTCAGTTGAAAAGAACTGACCCTTATGTCTGGTTTTGTGGTCCAGGGTCACATATTTCAAAATGCATTTTCAAGTTTCTAGTTGAAGCTAAAAAAGCAAAGCATTGATGAGGAGCAGGACTGGACACTCTTGATTTATAGAGTAACACAAGAGGATCTTTATAGTAAATCATATGCATCTGTTTATTAAAATAAACTCAGGTTCATAGTTCATAAACAAGACAAATTCACCACTAGATTCAGTCTATGCTTTTAGTGATTGTGTCCACGTTTTACACTAATTGTTTGGACTTGAGGATGAGCTCTGTGTTAGTTGTGGACAGTGCTGTCTCTGATGCGTCTGCAGGCGACAGGACGAGCCGAGGCTCTTTCCACACTCGTGCGGCGCCGCTCCAGCGTGGATGTTCTGGTGCTGCTCTAAATATCTGGCTCTGGTGAAGCCTCTGCCGCACTCGGAGCACACGTGCACTCTCACACCGCTGTGGGCTTTATAATGGTCTTTTAGGTTGTGGAGCCACACGAAGCTCTTTCCGCACAGAGAGCAGGCGTGCGGACGCTCGTTCTCGTGCACCTTCAGGTGTCTGCTGAGCTGCGACGCAAACAAGAACGTTCGGCCGCACCGCTCGCAGTTAAACGGCCGTTCTCCGAAGTGATAGAGCGTGTGTTTTCTGAGATGTGCCGCTCCGGGGGAAGCTCTTGCCGCAGTGCGAGCACCGCTGCGGTTTCTCTCCAGAGTGTATTTTGGCGTGAGTCGTGAGGTTGCCCTGATGCGTGAAGCTCTTGCCGCACTGGAGGCAGGCGTACGGCCGCTCTCCGGTGTGAGTCCTCGCGTGGTTCTTCAGGTGTCCTCTCTGTATGAAGCTCTTTCCGCACCGCTGGCACGCGAACGGCCGCTCGGCGGTGTGGATGCGGATGTGGTCCTTCAGGTGTCCTTTCTGCATGAAGCTCTTTCCGCAGCGCTCGCACGAGTACGGCCGTTCTCCGGTGTGACTCCTGACGTGATCCTTCAGATGAGCGCTGTTTGAGAAACTCTTGTCGCAGTGGCTGCAGGTGAAGGGTTTCTCTCCGCTGTGAATCTTCATGTGTTCAGTAAGGTATCTTTTACACGAGAAGCTTCTTCCACACTGATGACACGTGTACGGTTTCTCTCCGGTGTGAATTCTGATGTGCTCGTTAAAGTTTCCTTTATGAGTGAAAGTCTTTGCACATTGAGGGCAGCTGAATGATATTTTGTCTTTTTGGTTTACTCTACCTGTGGACTGTTTGTGAGTCTGTGAGCAGGTTTTTTCTTCACTTGTGAAATGATGTTTCTCCACTTTATTTTGATCTTCACACTCCTCTTTCACCCCCATCAGGCCTGAAATAGGCAAGTTAAAAAATCTGGTCAATACTTGGCAATTCAAGGCTATTTTCATTGTGCATTGGATGGAACATACACTACTAGTCAGACGTTTTTGAACAGGAAGATTTTTAATGTTTTTTAAATAAGTCTCTTCTCGTCACCAAGCCTGCTGTTATTTGTTTAAAAAATACAACGGAAACAGTACAATTCTGAAATATTTTATGCATTTTAAAATGTGATTTATTTGTGATTTCAAAGCTACATTTTCAACATCATTACTCCAATTTTAAAATATTCATCTTAAAATATTCAAATACAAAGCAGTTATTCTAAATAGTAAAAATAGTTCAGAATTGTACAGTTTTGGATATATATAAGGGATTTTCAAGCATCAAAACAGTAACATTTTACTGTTACTGTTAACTTTTTTGTGTGAATTATAATGTGTCCCATTGCATTTTATTATTTCTGAGCAAAAATTATGACCATCATATATTTTTACCATGATTTGGAGACAAAATGTCATTCAGTGTAACAACAGTTCATATACCAAAATATCTTGTCAGGCATATTTAGTAACAAAATCACTATCCTATAATTAAAGAAGTGCACTTTCAAAACTTGACAGATAATGTACTCACCCCTTGTCATCCAAGATGTTCATGTCTTTCTTTCTTCAGTCGAAAACAAATAATGTTTTTTGAGGAAAACATTTCTGCATTTTTCTCCATATAATGGACTGATATGATGCCCCGAGTTTGAACTTCCAAAATGTAGTTTAAATGCATTTTAAATGTAGTTTAAAAACGATTGGTTATTTTCATAAAAATAATACAATTTCAATACTTTTAAATGTCAAACTCTCGTCTTGTCTTACTCTGCCTGAACTCCGTTTTTGTTCCCATTCATGACAGTTAGTGTAAGACTCTTCTTCCTCAGCTGAGATCATTTACAACCGCATTTGTGATCGTTTGAAGCTGCATTTAAACTGCATTTTGGAAGTTCAAACTCGGGGCACCATATCAGTCCATTATATGGAGAAAAATCCTGAAATGTTTTCCTCAAAAAATATAATTTCTTTACGACTGAAGAAAGAAAGACATGAACATCTTGGATGACAAGGGGGCGAGTACATTATATGTGAATCTTTGTTTTGGAAGTGGACTTCTCCTTTAAGGATCACAGCAGACCCACAAGTCATTTTCTGTCTATGTCACGATCCTTCAAAACAGTATGTTTTGTCAGCAATACATTTTAAACCATTTAAAATATATGAAATTTTAGTATGATGACTCATTCTTCTCTATACTTGAATAAGTACAGGTCAGAATATGAAGAAGAATGTTTCGTTTTTTATGTAAATATATCTGTTTCGCTGAATAACTATGGAACATTATTTCATCTATAATTTGACACTGTATTTCTTTGTTAAAAGAGCATGTTGTTGAACCAGGATAATGCTAATTTTAATTAACAATAAAACAATTGATAAACAGTTGATAATAATAATAGATTCAGAAAACTCAATATTCTTGGAGTTTCACATCGTGATCTGGTGTTTCCTCTCTCACTTTCATCAGGTCTGAATGTGCATATTAATAGTTGGTACAAAACGTGAAATAAACAGTAAAACATCTGTGCTATGAAATGATGATGATTCCATACTCAAATTACATAGAATCAAAAAGTCATTACAAAATCCCAGGTTTTAACAATTATCAAGTAAATAAATAAATATTATATATAATAAATAAATATTAAGTGTTTCTGAAGATCTTCAGGTGTTTATCAAGAGCTGGAGCTGAACTTTGCAGGAAAACAGATCTCCAGAAACAGGAACAACCCATGACCTGTCATTATTTCCTACTACTTTCACTAAATGTGGTGTATCATGTCATGCTTTGATTCCTTAATGTTCCCTAAACACTCACATGAGTATAAATGAGTTATAAAGAATGAACACAACCTCTCTGTTCCTCATGTTCTTCCTCTTTCACTCTGCACGGCGCTACAACACTCACATCTTCACGCTCCTCTTTCATAAACATCTTTATAATATTGTCACACACACATAAGTTCATAAATCTAGAGCTTTCTTTGAGTTTAAAGTCTTCAAGTGTAAGATGCTACGAATCGCAGCATCATTGGAACGCCTCCCACCGATGTAAACATCCGCTATTCCACCTTCCGGTTCACAAGGGATTGTGGGTATAGTAGTCCAATAAAATAAATGAATAATAACTAACAGACGGATTATATTTTGACGGTCTACTGAAAATGTATGAATGCATCTGAATAAGTACGATTAGCCTATTAATTATAGCCTACATTAACATCAAATAAAAACCTTTAAATTAAAAAAAATGCCTCACTACATGATGGCAAGACAGCAATGTAATTTAATCATTAAATAAATAAATAAATATATAAATAACAAGAAAGTCATATAACACCACACAACACACTTGGGAAAAAAATGGTTTTAGACAGCTAAGGAAAATTTCTGCAGTAGAATTATAATAAAAACAATCAAGCACCCACAAAATATGGGTTTCCAGAAGAGATATAAAGTTGAAGAAAGCAGGCTTGTTACCTTAATGCTTGGGCTGCTGTACTGACCCATAGTTCTTACCGTCATGAAAAACCTGGAAAAAAAAACTGATTTCCATACCACAAAAATTATTGAACAAAGTTACGGAAAATTTTAACAACACATTTGAACAGAGGTCACTTGCATTTCATTTGTGAACAAAAGTCATCACATTTAGTTGATGAACTTCCATATGATAATGATCATTCATGCACAAAATGAGGCAGGTCACACTTGACACATTTTGCTCCTTTTTAATTTGTTAATTTCATCATGTACAGTTTGCACACTACACATTTGCAGCCTTGGTTATGAGACTAAATGATGCAATTAATGTTTTCTATTCAACCATAAACTCACACACACATCTGGGCCGGACTGATGTTTGCAGTCCAAGTACACAGTATGAATACCAGTATGCCATAATAACCACCTTATTTCAGTGTAGACAGATTCTCACTCCGACTGTAAGAGTTGATTAGAGGAATAGAAATTGTTCATTACATTTAAAATAAACACCAGCTGTGCCATTATTAATAAAACACGCAAGAACCAATGACATCTGACATCACCGATGCCAAACACGCCATATTCTGAAGGACAGAGATTAGTTAAGAGGTTTGAGACTTACAGCAGAGATTAAAATTTTCAGGAAATATTGACTTATATCTGCTTCTGAACACTCGACTAGCTTTACTGTGTTTCTGTGGTTCTCGTTTGGAGCTTCACAGCCCCAGGTCCTGTTACTAAAAACACTATGGACATTCTGATAAACATTTTAGTTTGTGTTTAACAGAATAAAAGTCTGAAAGTTCGGAAGAAAGGTCCCAGGTTTTTTTTTTTTGGAAACTTACTATTAAACTGTTTTTTTCCATGCATCACCTTACACAAACATGATTAAGCAAATGAAACCGTTAAAAGAATAGTTCACCCAAAAATGAAAATATCCTCACCCTCAGATCATCCAAGACTGAAATGAGTTTGGTTGTTCATCAGATTTGTAGAAATGCATCATTCCATCACTGTCTCACCAATGGATCCTCTGCAGTGAACGGGTGCCGTCAGAATGAGAGTCCAAACAGCTGAGAAAAACATCACAATAATCCACAAGTAATCCACACCACTCCAGTCCATCAGTTCACATCTTGAGAAGACAAAAGCTGAAACAAATCCATCATTAAGACATTTGTAACTAAAATATGAGTCCATAATAATGCTTTGTGCACTGGTCTGGTCTGAATCAGGAGAGAAATCTGCACAAATTAAGCACAGTTCACAAGCCAAAAGCTTTTTCACTGAATTATGGACTTGTATTTTAGATAAAAATGTATTGGTTTTGTTTATTTTGTCTTCTGAAGATGTTTTTATCAGCTGTTTGGACTCTCATTCTGACGGCACCCATTCACTGCAGAGGATCCATTGGTGAGACAGTGATGGAATGACACATTTCTACAAATCTCATGAACAAACAAACTCATCCTAATCTTGGATTTTCATTTCTTAGTGAACTCCTCCTCATGAATGCAGATATAATGTTATTGAATAAAACCGCTACTCCCAAAAATAACATTTATAAAATCAATCCTGCAAGAATTGCGACATTCGCAACAACTACTTTAGTCAGCTTTCGTCAGTTTGGGACAGTGCTTCTTTTTGTGCGTCAGTAGCGTACTCAATCGTCCGAAGCACTTCCCACACAGCGGGCACTTGTAGGGTTTCTCTCCGGTGTGCACGCGCTCGTGCGCCTTCAGCGAATCCAAGACGGTGAAGCACAAGCCGCAGCGCAAGCACTTGTACGGCTTCTCTCCGGTGTGAATCCTCTGGTGCCGTTTCAAGTATATGAGTCTGGTGAAGGCTTTGCCGCAGTCGAAGCACACGTGCGGCTTCTCGCCCGTGTGGATCTTCTGGTGCTCTTTAAAATTGTGGTGCCATAAAAAGCTTCGGCCGCACTGCGTGCACACGTAGGGCCGTTCGGTGGCGTGCGTTTTGACGTGCTTCTGCAGATGCCGAGCCTCGATGAAGCTCTTTCCGCACTGGGTGCACTGGTATAATTTCTCTCCCGAATGCTTCTTCATGTGACCCACCAGGTTCCCGTGATAGATGAAGCTCTTGCCGCACTGAGTGCACGTGAAGGGTCTTTCTCCGGAGTGAATGCGTATGTGGATCTTCAGGTTTCCTTTGTGCGTGAAGTGTCGTCCGCACTGGCGGCAGGTGAAGGGTTTGAGTCCGGTGTGAATCTTCATGTGATGCAGGAGGCTTCCTTTGTGCGTGAAGCTCTTGCCGCACTGATCGCAGGCGAACGGCTTCTCTCCGGTGTGGATCCGTAAGTGATCGTTGAGATTGTCTTTGTGGATGTAGCTCTTGCCACACTGCTGGCAAACGTACGGCCTCAGGCCGGTGTGAACTCTTAGGTGATTCTTAAGGCTCTGTTTGTGAATGAAGCTCTTTTCGCACTGATCGCACGAGAACGGTTTGTCCACGGTGTGAATCCTGTAGTGTTCCATCAGGTGTTCTTTACACGCGAAACTCTTCTGACACTGAAAGCAGGTGAAGGGGAGTTTGCATTCGTGCGTCGGAACCGCTCTCTGCGCCACTCTCTGCGCCAGGTTGGCTTCGCTCTCGGAGCAGCTCTCCCCGGAGTGAATCCTGAAGTGATCCATCAGGTGCTCTTTGGACTCAAAGTTCTTTTTGCATTCGAGGCAGGTGAAGAAAAAGCCGGCAGTTCTCTGAGCTCTCTTTTGAGACAAGCTCTTTCCGCTCACCGAGCAGCTTAAAATCTTCTGTCCGCTGAAGACATGCTGAGGATCCTTGTGCTGATGCTCGTCCACATTCAGCTCTTCACGCTCCTCTTTCACTTGCGTTGCACCTGAAGTGGACATTAAATAAATAAATAAATAAACACAAAAAATTAAAGATTGTCAAAGTAATATTTAAAGAAAAAATACATGAGCATCAGTAAACCTTTGTAAAATATATTCAGCCTTTTCCTTACATCTCACACACTTTATACATGAGCATGTGCATCATTTGATAAAACACTGCTACAAGAAAAAAAGGATCTTTTCATCTAAATGTTAAAGTTTTCTCAAGTAAGATTAATTTTTGTTTGCAATTTTTTCAGAATAATGTTGTTTTGTTAAAAAAAAATATACATGTAGGATCCATAAATTTGGACTGTTTTTGAACAATTATCTGTGCAAAATCCATGTCCATTCTCCAATTATAATACTCTTATAAATTGCATGCAATAATATATTCAAATAACATTTCATCAATAATATTGAATAGAGACGTTTATTTTAATGTGAACAAATTTTGACGTAAACAAAATAAAAATGTTGCATTATAGTTTGTTTTTGTGTTGGTGGTTCATGTGTTTAAAATGTGTTTAAAATTTAATGTGTAATTCTAACATTTTTATTAATAAAATGCAGTAAAAAAAGGTTAATTGGACTGTTTATCTCCATCACAATTATGACTTTTCTTCTCACAATTTTGAGTTTTTATCATGCAGTTCTGACCAAAAAAAAAAAAAAAAAAGTAAGTCAGAGCCGTGAAACAAAAGCCACAATGTATTTTTATTCCATTTCTTTTCTTTTTTTGTCAAATGCAGAATCAATCTTCTATAAAATACAGTAACAACATTGTTTTAATTGAAAAATATTATAACTGATGTTTTAAATGAGCACACTTCTCCAAATGAACCAGAAACATGAAAAGCATTATGAGGGTTAAAGGAATATTGAGTATTATAAGTCCAGTGAAGCTCAATTGTCAGCATTTGTGACACAATTTCAAATGCCAGTTTTTGCCACAGAATTAATTTCTATTTGTCCCTGAATTTCTTTAAAAGAAAGAAAACACACGTTAAACAGAGGCAAACTCGCAAGCACTTAAATGCTTAACATTTCAATACTGCAGACACAAAACCTGCACAATATAAATAATGTGGAGAAAAGAGGCTTACTATTTGTGTGTGTGTGTGTAATGTAATATAAAATTTTACAAGATGATGACAACTTAAAACATTTAAAATGACAGAAAGGTTATGACTAAAACAGTGTCACAGCTCAAATAATACAGTGCTTTTATGTAAATTTCTACTTTAAAATTCAGATTTTTCACCCCCAATTTTTTTAGGCAGTCAAGGTCATAAAACTAATCCTGTTGATTGATCTCAGATAAACTACTCGAGTTTGTGTTTATTAATCACTTTCTCAAAATGGTGTTTTTCATGGGCGCGTCCGCGCACACCGCTGCTCTCAAAAACGCGCACAGCTCAAGATTTTCCTTAAATAAACTACATTTCGGTTTGTTTTTCGGCTAAACCCCATCGTATGCTTTAGTGCTCATTTCATTTATGGCGTTTGACATTGTGTAAACACGAGAGAGACAATGAAAAAACGTGTATTTATAAAAACAAAGAAAGTCACACGCGAGAGAAACTAATAATGACTGTATTTACATTTGGGATGAAGATCTCTAAACCTGTTCTCAACCAGAATATTCCTCCAACAGCAGAAACACGAGTATAGTTCAGTGTTTCTTACATTACTGTCATTAAATCTGCAAACACAGCATCATTTCCCTCCTCTACAGTCTGTGATTTCAAGTGTTTTGTTACTGAAATGAGTCAATAATGAAGACACAAACCGCTCGGTTCCTCTGGTTGCTCGTGTTTGACTCTCCAGGGCTCGGGAATGGTCATTTCTTCAGTCTCCTCTTTGATAAAGTCCATGTTCACAGCAGCGTGTGGTGATGAACTCTTCATCTGATTCGGCCTGTTTGTAAACGGCTCTTCATCACAGTCTGGATCACTGCAATGTTCGCGGCACTTGTGTTCAGACTCGCATATTTATACTAGACACTAAACACACGTCCTTCTGAGTCAATCGAGGTATATTTTGAGCTAATATCTCCTGTTTTTGACTATAAACAGTGCTATTGAGCAATGGACTGGCGCTCGCGTAAGATGGCAAACGCTGCTGCTGCTGCTTCTTCCGTTTGAGTGAACGTTTGCAAACACGTGTTTGGCGCATGAGCGCCGCGTGCAGGACTGGAGTGTGAAGCGGCGCCGCGCGGCCCAATAGTGTGTTCCTGCACAGATCTGATTCAAGCATAAAACAAAAACCAGGGGCGTTTCTAGGATTTTAAAAGATCCGGGGCTGTTGCCAAAACGTCAGGGGCTAGTGGTGTTGGGTGGGAGCTCACATCATGCTCACATAAGATTTTGTTAGACTCAAGTGGTTGAACCAGGACCCTTCTAGGCGGCTCCGGGGGCATTAAACCAGGGGGTTAAAGACCTTGTCACACTATGAACAACAGTAAATAGTAATCACTGCAAATAGCAAACATATCAAAGTATTATAACAAAATTATAACATTACAAAAATATGTTAGACAAATAAAATTATTTATAACTATAATAAAAATATTTATAACTGTAACAAATATATAGTTGCATGCAAAAATAGGGCCCCATTTTTTCCCCCAAATTCCATTTATTTTATTTTTTTTCAAATTATGTTTTCTGGGCCTCGTTTTAATGGTTAAATTTAGTTTTATTAATCAAAATGTAATCATGTGTAATTAATTAAAACCATGAATCTTACACAATTTACCGTCAATTTATCAAAAGTTAAGAAACATTACATGTTTAGGAAATGTGATATGTTTTATTTTTTCTCACTTTACGTTTTACTGTTACCAAATATGTTTTAGCATGTCTGTGTATTTGAATGTTTAAAAAGGCCATACAAAAAAACATTCGGGGCTGGAGTAAAAAGTTTCGGGGCTCGAGCTCCGAATGATTAGCCCTAGCGACGCCCCTGACAAAAACTATTCATTTTTAATCTTTCCAATTTATTTTTAATGTAAGAGCTGGTGTTTGAGGAGTGTCAGCAATCTCCACTGAGCCTATTTAGCTGTGCAAAACAGATCATTATTCTGCTGAATGTTATAAACTAACATTTGTATTCAAATAAAATTACATTTATTAATGTACTAATAAACAGTAATTTGTTGCACAATTGTTTTACCGTTTACTGCACTTTATGTGTGTCACACATCAGACGTGAATGGCTGTGCTGCGTCTAATAAACTGAAGTCTTGCAAAAATACAAGTCTTTCTTTCCAAGAAAATGGAATTTAACTCCAGAATATATATAGAATATATTGAAATAAATTAGGTTAAATATTTCAAACGGGTTACCAATGGGTATGTTAAGAGTTAGGAATGGGTTAGGACAATAACTAAGTGTATACAGTTAAACAACTACATATTTCTTTAAAAAATAATAATATATAGAATTGAATAGCAAGCGCTATTAAATAGTATGAGACGCTAATACATACATATATACAATAAATAAATAAAATTAAATAATACAAAAAAACTATAGGGTCTTAGAAATGCGGTCCTAGAAATGCTTTTTTTAAGCCCGATGCACAATTTAGTATCAAGAAGTGTAGAAGAAAAACTTTTTACAAAAAGCCTAATGATCAAATTTACATAAAGCCATTCTTTTCTCATTTAGAAAAAACATTTAAAGAATTTTAAGGAAAAACAGAAAGGCAAGTGAAACATCATCTGCAAAATGAAAACCACTTCAAAACACATGTATGTATAATTTATCATAACATTTTTTAAAACTGTGGAGCTAACAATCTGCTGAGAAGTATTAATGTAACAATACTCTTAAAACAGTATGTAAATGTATTATAAAATTCTTCCCATTGTGTGTATAGAAGAAAATATGAAGAGTTCAAATGCAAAACCAGCTAAATCCATCTGATGTCTTTCTTTAAAAAATGCATTTTTATCAGGCTCAGATGTATAGGTTTCTATGTAAGTACTGGTCCTTCTGATTGGGCTGAGGCTGGAATTTTAGCAAGTTTGAAGAAAAAGTATTTGATGGACGTGTAATATGTGTCGAGAGCATTCACTCAGTATCATTATCTCATTTTTGACCGAGATGGCTTTTAGCTGGTTTTGCATCTGAACTCTTCATATGTACATTTTGTGACAGATTGTTGAAATCCAAAGAATTAACACATACGAAATTAAAATGACCAGCAGACAGGAGATATGCATATTCATTTACTGGTCAAACACTTAATCACACAAATGATCTTTCATATGAATCAGACTTAACAGTTTTGATTGTAAAAGCTACTCACAGCATCCAAAATAAAGCCAAAGACAGGTTTTTACTTGTATTATCCACTCACGCAAAACCCCCGGTCTGGTGCTGTTTCATCACTCATGTTCATTCAGCCCATATTTGGTATTATACACTGTATTATATCTAATTCTTGGCACTGCTACTGTTTTAAAAGGTCATATATATCAGCCATTTGTGCATGATGCTCCACATCTGTAAATTGTCAAAATTTGTGCTTTACTTTTTTCAAGTAAAGTCCATATACTCAGTGGCCAAATTATGCAATGCTCTCATTAAGACCAAGTCCCATCGACTTAAATGGGATAATACTGAAATCAAATGCTTGCCAACTTCACATTTCAAATCAGCAACAAAATCAGACATGAACTGTCCCATAAAGTGTATATTTCAGGTTGGTCCAGTCAATACACACATGCAATCATCAGTCAGGACACTGAGAACTGTTGGGAAGTGGAGCATCTGACAGGAGCTGCAGTGATGCACTGACTTCAACTGCTGATTGGCTCTTTTATTTAGAAGTCTGGACTGTTCTAAAAATTCTGACATATTGCACGTTAATGTTTCTCCGGTTCAATAATGTGAGTTATCTGATTGGCTTGAGTAGATAGTTAATGGACTCCATCTATTTGTGGATGTGTGTGCACCTCTTGGCTTTGTGTTTGTGACATAAAAACATATTTGCGTATTTTGAATTTCTAAATCTCATTTTATTTATTCATGTATTCAGTTCATTTTTGTGAAATGTCAATATTTGAGACGAAAGGTGAGTGATTTCCATTCTTGACTTTGGTTTACTGTACCATGAATAATGACAATGAATGCTATAGACACACTTTGGTTTTTATTTGCCTTTATCTGCTTCTTTATCTTTTCTTCTTCAGTGCAAAGGACAGTCCTGTGTCACGACAAACTACATGAAGAATCTGTGATTAGTTTTATTTCCCATATAGGGTGCTCAGTTGTATTGCAGAATGGGCATCAATCAGCGATATATGTACCTCAACTGAAATTCTAAAAACAATTTCATCACGCATTACATTTAAAAGTGCCTCTACTCCAGACTGTTGTTGGTTCTTAAGAAACTGAAGTTCTGAAAGCAGTCTTTTAGACTATAAAATGCATTATTCCTATTTCCATAGTGACGCATCAAGCTTGTTACGTGACCCTTCATGCTGTATGACCGACATATAGGTTTTATTTCCTAATTAACCAATGTTATTCAAAATACTGTAAAAGAATAGTTTACACAAAAATGGAAATTAGGTGAAAATGTGCTCAGCCTCAGATCATCCAAGATTAGAAAGAGTTAGTTTCTTCATCAGATGTCATTCCATCACTGTCTCACCAACGGATCCTCTGCAGTGAATGGGTGCCGTCAGATTGAGAGTCCAAACATCTGATAAAAACATCACAGTAATCCACAAGTAATCCACACCACTCCAGTCCATCAGTTCACATCTTGAGAAGACAAAAGCTGAAACAAATCCATCATTAAGATGTTTCTAACTAAAATATGAGTCCATAATCAATAATAATGAAGTGAAAAAGATGTACAGGTCAATCACTGTTTACATTATATTTTCATTTAGTCATTTAGTAGACGCTTTTATCCAAAGAGACCTGCAAATGATGACAATGGAAGCAATCAGACCCACAAAAGAGAAACAATATGTAAGTGCTGTGACAAGTCTCGGTCAGTCTAACACAGTACACACAGCAAGGGCAGATATAATAAAAAAAGAATAGAGATCACTCGTGTTAGAGGGTAACAGGTTTTTTTTAATAAATAAAGAGAAAACAAGTAGTTCAACTAGAAATAGAAAGTGCTAGTGTTAGAGGGTCAAGTGTCGATGGAGGAGATGCGTCTTTAGCCATTTCTTGAAGATGACTTAAAGGAGAAGTCCACTTCCAGAACAAAAATTGACAGATAATGTACTCACCCCTTTATCAGTCTTAAAGAAATTATGTTTGTTGAGGTAAACATTTCCTCGGCTTGGATCGTTTACAACCACATTTGTGATCGTTTGAAGCTGCATTTAAACTGTATTTTGGAAGTTCAGAATCGGGGCACCATATCAGTCCATTATATGGAGAAAAATCCTGAAATGTTTTCCTCAAAAAACATCATTTCTTTACAGCTGAAGAAAGAAACACATGAACATCTTGGATGACAAGGGGGTGACTACATTATGTGTCAATTTTTGTTCTGGAAGTGGACTTCTCCTTTAAGACTCAGCTGTTCAGACTGAGTTGGGCAGGTCATCTTTGGGATGGCACTACAATGTGCCGTTCACTTGCAGTTCACAAGCTTCTGGAAAACACACAAGTCTGAAGTAGTGAATTTAGGAGTGCAGAGCCAGTGGTTGTTCTGTAGGCATATATCAATGCTTTGAGTTTGATCCAAGAGGCTATAAATCTAAATAAAAAACAAACTCATCTACATCTTGGATGACCTGAGGGTGAGCACAGTTTGGGGCGAACTGTTCTTAGATTGCAAAACAACTGATATTATTATTCTCAGATGTATTTTGTGTTTTAAATACTTTTATAATGATCAAGTTAGTTGATTGGCAAGTCATATCTAACAGGCTATATGCTCCACCACGTTTGTTTACACTGCAAGCTGAACTGTCCTGTCCGCATTTAATTCACATGAACACACCTACACCTGGATGTGAAGCTCCTCACTGTCTCAGCTTTGGACAAGCCTTTTTTAAATGTTTCCCTAGATTTCCATATCGACTGAACGTCTTCCCGCATGAAGGACAGAGGTACGGCTTCTCTCCCGTATGAACTCTCTCATGTACTTTAAGGGCTCCCGAAACTGTGAAGCTCTTCTCACAGTGTGAACACTTGTAAGGTTTTTCTCCAGTATGGATCCGTTCATGCACTTTCAGTTCACCAGCTCTAGTAAAAGTACTTCCACAGTCCAAACACACGTAGGGTTTCTCACCAGTATGTATTTTTTGATGGTCTTTAAACCCGTTGAGCCACAGAAAACTCTTCCCGCAAAACGAACACACGTACCGCGTTTCGTCTTCGTGAATCCTCATGTGCGTCTTCAAGTGCACGGCCAAGAAAAACTTCTTGTCGCAGCGCTGACAGTGAAAGGGTCTTTCTCCAGTGTGAGAGAGCAGGTGTGTTTTGAGATTGCAGGCCTCTGAAAACCTCCTGCCGCATTCAGGACACTGGTGCAGTTTCTCTCCCGAATGCACTTTCATGTGTCTTTTCAAGCTGTTTTGATGTGTGAAACTCTTCCCGCACAACATGCATGTGAAAGGCTTCTCTCCGGAGTGGATTTTCATGTGTTCCTTTAGACCTTCCTTCTGCGTGAAGCTCTTTCCACACTGAGGGCAGGTGAAAGGCTTTTCTCCGGAGTGAATTCGTAAGTGTCTCTTCAGATCTCCTGAATTTGCGAAACTCTTTCCACACTGAGAGCATGGAAACGGTTTCTCTCCAGTGTGAATTCGTATGTGCCTCT
Source organism: Labeo rohita (assembly GCF_022985175.1). Lineage (NCBI taxonomy): Eukaryota > Metazoa > Chordata > Actinopteri > Cypriniformes > Cyprinidae > Labeo > Labeo rohita. Next base: position 1,195,628 of record NC_066870.1, on the reverse strand, counting down.
TAAGATCTCTTTTACAAGTAAAACTCTTTCCACACTGTGGACACATGAAAGAACTATTGGGTTCTGTTGTTTTTGGTGAAGAATTATTTTCAGTCTGAGAGCAGCCGAAAGATTTTTCTCCACTTATGAAACGCTGAGGTTCCCGATTCTGCCGTTTCTCCTCCACTTCATTCAGTTCTTCACTTTCCTCTTTCACTTCCACCAGGTCTAAAATGAACACAAAATAGTTAAAAATCAATGAAACTGTCAAAGACCATATGTTTGTTTTTAATAATTTAACATGCTTAAATGGTTTAAGGAAGATATTTTGTAGAATGTAGGCAATCAAATAGCCGCTTGTCCATATTGACTTCCATAGCATTTGTGACCCTGGACCACAAAACCAGTCTTAAGTCGCTGGGGTTTATTTGTAGCAATAGTCAAAAATACACTGTATGGGTCAAAATGATTGATTTTACTTTTATGCCAAAACTCATTAGGAAATTTAGTAAAGATCATGTTCCATGAAGACATTTTGTAAAATTCCTACTGTAAATGTATGAAAACATAATTTTTGATTAGTCATACATTGTTAAGAACATTATTTGAAGAACTTTAAAGGTGATTTTCTCAATATTTTGATTTTTTTGCACCCTCAGATTCCTGATATTTAAATAGTTTTATCTCTGCCAAATATTGTCCTATACTAACAAACCATACATCAATGGAAAGCTTATTTATTCAGCTTTCATATGATGTATGAATCTCAATTTTGAAAAAATGACCCTTATGACTGATTTTGTGATCCAGGGTCACATTTTTTAAATACTTTTTCATATGGATGTCAGTGGGGACCAGCTGCTGTTTGATTACCAACATTTTTATTTCACGTTAAACAAAAGTGTGAAACAATGACGAGTAAATGATGACAGAATTTTTATTTTTGGGTAAACTGTCACTTTAAATTATGCCATACTCAAGTTAATGCCATTAGATATAGTACACAACTGCTATGCAGGATCATGATCACTTATTTTATTGAACCATGTTGTTTTCCAGCCTCTGTCTTAAAGGGGTCATCGGATGCCCATTTTCCACAAGTTGATATGATTCTTTAGGGTCTTAATGAAAAGTCTCTAATATACTTTGAATAAAAATTCTCAATGGTTTTGTAAAACAACACCCTTTTTACCTTGTCAAAATGAGCTCAGCAAAAATCATCTCATTCTAAGGGGTTGTTCCTTTAAATGCAAATGAGCTCTGCTCGCCCCGCCCCTCTCTTCTCTCTGTGGAGTGACGGTCTTGTTTACTTTAGCCGCATTTATCCCTAAACTTCCTAACTACCACATTATAAGGAAAGATTCATAAAAAAAACCCTCATACTCACTTCTGCTGTAAGTGAAGCTGGATCATGAATGATTCACATGAACATAGACGGATATATGTAGATCGGGAGCCGCATTCCCTTCACAAACAAACATAATCCACTGCATCTTCAGCGGCTCAGATGTCGGGAGTAAATGACGACCACTATGTTCATTATTACATCCAGCAACACAACACCTCAATCGCTCAATCGGAGATATTCTTGTCTAACTTACATCCCTGCTCCGGCATCAAAACAAAGAGGTCCTACTGTTACAGCTGATCTGAGGTAAGACGCTCATGTCAATCAACTATGGTGGGAGTGGCCTCTGTCATGTGACGCCACAACGACAGGCATCTGAGAACGGCTCCACTTGAAAAAGGGGATATTATTTTTACAGATTAATTAAAAACCACTGCATGGATTTGTATCATTATAGGGTAGATTTGTACATACACTGACAACACACATTAATGTTCAAACAACATGAAAAAGTAAAATTAGCATCCGATGACCCCTTTAAAGACAAAACAACGCACCCTTTGACAGCTGTCAACAGACCAAACCACAACCTCTGCAGGCAGAAAACCAAACTCTTCCCCTTTGAGTGTCAGCAGACATTAAAGAAGAATCAAGAATGATCACCAACCTCCCTGTTCCTCAGTTTCTTCCTTTTTCACTCCTTCTGGATCACTCATGTCTTCACTCTCCTCTTTAACAAACTCCATCTTCACGACAACATATTGTGAATTTGCAAACGAGACTTTGTCAGGTTTGTGATTATGTGTAATTTACACCTCTGATGAGTGAATTCGTGTTTTCCTCATGTTGATTCGCTTCACTCACACAAAACAACATCAGTTTTGGCGCCATTTACGAGAAACCGCCTATTATCGCTTGAATAACGCTGTCAAATACTGCATTTAGTCATCTACAATCGTTCACATTACTACCTCAGAACAGTTTTTATCATCCTGTGCATCTTTAAACCACGTCAAAAGTTTCGTGCAGATTTATAGTGGACCAATGCAGACGCGCTCCTTCAACACAAATCACTCCTCCTTCCGTAAACTGCAGCCTGAGGCGCGTATGACGCAGCACGCACGGCGTCATAATAACAAAATAAAAGTCAGTCCAAATATTGAGCGTTCATCTGAAATGTTTATTTTTGTAGTTTCCTCATCTGTAATGCATGTTTAGAATATTAGGGACGTCTTTGACCGTTGTGTTTAGCGTTTGATGTTGTTTAATAAATTAAAACAAGTAAAACAAATAAATTTAGAATAAACAAACAAATAAATAAATGTAGTCGAATGTACCATTGGCCATAATATATATTTTACATATTTGATGTTGTTTATATATTTATTGTTTGTTTGCAGGACAAGGCGTTTTCTTCCAACCCTAGTAATAACAAATCTGGTGCATCAGAGTCAATAGAATGCTGTTAACATACATTTGAACCATATAAAATAGCAGTGATCAGACCCAGATAGCACACGTACATCTGCAAGATGTCTGTTAAAGATCACTTGATCTGGAAAGCATCTGCTGTGTATGAACATCTGACAGATGTCTGCAAGATGTCAGTTTTACATACATTCTAAATTGTAAACATCTTAAAGACTAAAGTCTAATAGACGTCTATTTGACATCTGATAGGAAACATCCTATAGATGTATTGTAGATAAGCAAATGCTCTAAAAAAATACGTCTTCTAGATGTAAACGCAGACATCAAATAGACGTCTCAGGATGTATGCACACGCTAAAAATATCCAATCCAAAAAAAGTAAACACAAATAGTAACACTTATAATACCCCTCACTAGTAAGAATTTCAGCACACACTTCCTCAATAAATACCTAATAAAGATACTGAAAGATGATTGTAAGTCGGAGGAGAAACAACTGTTATTTTTGATTAATTATGCAGGTGTGCAGCCGTCAATGGAGGTTATGAGAAATCTTCTGGATTCTGGTTCTGGATAAGTGAACATTTCACATTTTTAATGTCTCATTTATTCTTGTAGAAAATGAACAGTTCAGATGTCCATAGATCCCTCGCTAGAAACAGCTTCCATTGTGGTAATGTTACACACACAATCCTCCTAACTTAAACTACATTTATTAAACTGTGTCATAATTGTGTAACATGTTTTAATGAACAACAAAAAACCAACGCATTTTTAAATTCCACTATAATAAAATCACTGTTGAATTATCCACTGAAGACCAATATACAGATATGGTAGCCCAAATATCAATCCTGGGAGATATTTCACCAAAAAAGAAGAAAATCCCCACATGAATCAGTGATTCCACTACAAACCCAGGCTTGGTTTGCAACAGATCAGGTTTACAAACATGCTTGGAATTCATGTTCTTCATTTTATTAAAGTGACTGTCAGATATTTGAACACAAACTATTAAGAGCAAAGGTTGGAAGCAGGCAACACACATAAACACAAGCCAATAACACCAGACAGGACAGGCAAACAAATGCAAAAGAGTAATTTAAGGACGTGATTGAAACCAGCAGGATCCTGATGACTGTGAATATGACAATAAAGGCGAGAATGTTCAGGCTCTGCAAACACTAAACTAAAGACATATTTAAATCTGAGTTTACGGTTCAGTTTCAGGCTTGAAGCTCCATGTGGAGTGAATTTAAAGGCACAGTTTTTAAACAGTTCCAGTTGGTAGTGTAGCTATAAACCAGATTCAGCATAAACAACAAAATACAATGCTTCCATCAAAGCAGGAATCAACCGTATTACAATGTTACAAGATACAATGTTACAAAAAGTGTTAATTAGCATCAGATTTGTTCTTTGTGCTCGCTGAAGAAGTCACTGCATGCTACTTTATTTTGCTGATCATTTTATGGTCAGAAACACTAAAACTACACAGCTGACGTGTTTATCAGTCCATTCAGTGACTTATTTACATGATTCATGTGACCGACTCGAGCATAAACTAGCACACATTCAAGCTTGATTGATTTTTGGAATAAAAACAAAGCATACTGAAATCATCAGTACTTAAGAGCTATGATTAAAATTACATTTTAAAGATGTAATCGTATGTTTATATAGTCTGAAAAATGCAACCACATGCAAAAAAAAAAAGAAAAAAGAAAAAGAAAAACCACTGTTTACTAATAAAAAAAGTGTGGCAGTTTTTCTAAACTAATACTTTGACCTTTCTTCAATACCCTAAATGGTCTTTTGTTGGGTGTTCACTTTTTCAGCTTTGGACAAGCCTTTTTCAAATGCTTTCCTAAACTCCCATATCGGCTGAACGTCTTCCCGCACGAAGGACAGAGGTACGGCTTCTCTCCCGTATGAACTCGCTCGTGTACTTTCAGTCCTGATGACTGAGTGAAGCTCTTCTCACAGTGTGAACACTTGTAAGGTTTTTCTCCAGTATGGATCCGTTCGTGCACTTTCAGTTCGGCCGCTCTGGCAAAGGTTTTCCCACAGTCCAAACACACGTAGGGTTTCTCACCGATATGCGTTTTCTGATGGTCTTTAAATCCATGCAGCCACAGAAAACTCTTCCCGCAAAATGAACACACGTACCGTCGTTCGTCTTCGTGAATCCTCATGTGCGTCTTCAAGTGCACGGCCAAGAAAAACTTCTTGTCGCAGCGCTGACAGTGAAAGGGTCTTTCTCCAGTGTGAGAGAGCAGGTGTGTTTTGAGATTGCAGGCCTCTGAAAACCTCCTGCCGCATTCAGGACACTGGTGCAGTTTCTCTCCTGAATGCACTTTCATGTGAACTTTCAGGGTGCTCTGTTGGGTGAAACTCTTCCCGCAAAGCATGCACGTGAAAGGCTTCTCTCCGGAGTGGATTTTGGCGTGTTCCCTCAGAACTTCCTTTTGTTTGTAGCTCTTCCCGCACTGAGGGCAGGTGTAAGGCCTTTCTCTGGAGTGAATCCGTACGTGTCTCTTCAGCTCTCCTGAACTCGGGAAGCTCTTTCCGCACTGGCGGCAGGTGAAAGGCCTCTCGCCCGTGTGAATCCGTACGTGTCTCTTCAGGCCTCCTGAATTTGTGAAGCTCTTTCCACATTGAGGACAAGTGAATGGTCTCTCTCCGGTGTGAATCCTGAAGTGATCCTTAAGGCTTCCTTTGCACGTGAAGCTCTTCGAGCACTGAGGACACGTGTACGGCCTTTCGCCCGTATGAATCACCATGTGAACCTCGAGGTGTCCTTTACGTGTGAAACTCTTTCCGCACTGCGTGCAGGCGAAAGAGCCTTTAGCGTCTGCTCTTTTTGAGGAAACGTTCTTTTTAGTCTCTGTGGAACTAGAAGACTTTTCTCCACTTGCTAAATCATCAGGTTCCTGATTCTGCTGCTTCTCCTTCACCTCATTCTGCTCTTGACGTTCATCTTTCACTTCCGTCAGGTCTAAAATTAACAGTAAAACAACACCAGTAATAAGTACAGAGCAAATGGTAATATTTGATGAGCTGAAAATATCCATCAGATCATGTGGTATGTAACTATACTATAATAATGAGATTAATTTGGAAAATATAATGCATTAACACATTTAATGCACTGTCTCACCCACACCTGTACAGAATCTTTCGCTGATGCAGTTCATAACGAATGTATAGTGTTACATTTTAGACACAATACTGTTGTTTTTGCTCAATTTTGCCAATGAAAATAATTCTAATCAAAGCAGAACTGTTGAGCACCACACAGCAGTGATTCATTACTGAACGAATCCATGGTTTTGAACGACTTGAGTGAGTCAATGATTCAGTGACTCATTCATAAATATAGTTGCTGAATTCTGAAACGCACACTAATATATCACTCTTACTCTTTTTAGCATATCTTCATATGGCAGAAATAGTACGGGTAGTATAGCACTCGGTTCCAAATTGAGAAAATCGCTTGCTTTGTTTCTGAATGAATCAGTCATTGGAACAAATCAACTGAGTAAATGAATCAATGGCACACTCATTGAGACTGGCAGTTTTATTTTCATACTTAAAATATAATTTCATAAAATATTTAATATTCAGTAAAAACATACCCATTTATTATTCTTAGTTATGCAATGCTGAATCAAAATATTTCTTTCTAAAGCTACCTTTTTAATGTCTATTAAATTATTTTATCATTGTAAGACAATAATGAGTTTAAATTATATTTTGAAGGTTAATTTCACACATCCAAAATGGATTAGTTACATTAATTAAACGACACCTCATGTAAATAATTAGTTGTGGAAAACTGGCAGCCCTAATAATAACTGTAATGGAGATTCGTAGTATTTTTTATTTCATTTTGGCTGTTCAAGGTTTGTTACCTTAACGTTCTTAATTATTAATGAAGAATCAAGAATGATCACCAACCTCTCTGTTCCTCAGGATCTTCGTCTTTCTCACTGCATGTTTCTTCACTCACATCTTCAACAGCCTCCATTTTCACAACAGTGTGAAGATTTTAGTAGAAGTAGATTTTCTACGTCTTCGTCACGTTTAAGACAATGTCATTAAAATAGAAAACAAAAGGCGAAATGTATCAGTCCCGTCACGTGTGGACACATTTCACCATATAAGTTACAATATTTACTTCAAAGCGTTACAGTTTATATCCGACAGTAATCTGTTAGATCGAATAATCGAGAATAACAGTGTCGCTGGAACACTTCTGTAAAACATGAATCTTTCAGCGTTTCGTATCGTTCTATAGACCTTAATGCATGTTATTCCGTGTAAAAACACAAACCTTTGCTCGATCGATTTTCTGCAGCTGTGGCGCAGCCCTGATGACGTCACGGGCCAAAAAACAGAAGTTGCTGTGTTCGTTTATTCGGCGGCTGTCAAACTAAAGCAAGGCACTGCCGCCGAGATCTGTTAGTGAACACTAGAGAGAGATTGTGATGTATCAAAAAAAGAGAAGCAATTCGACTTAAAAAAAAAAAAAAACCCTCCAGTTTCAGAGTCAGGGTGAAGAGATTTATTGGAGAGGGAAGGCAGTGGTAGGCTTTGTCTCCCAATAATCAATCAACTGTACTTTAATTGCACAGGTTATATAAAATTCTGTAAAATGGCATAATCTGTTCATGCAGATAATTCTGCATCATGGACCATTTTGCTTCCAAATTTGTGATAAGGTTGGATGACACATTATATTGTTTCGCCATTCGAGTTGTTTCTTCACGGGAACAGATTTTGTAGAAATGTGTCATTCTGTCTCTTTCTCAATGGATCCTCTGTAGTGAATGGGTGCCGTCAGAATGAGAGTCCAAACAGCTGAGAAAAACATCACAATAATCCACAAGTAAACCACACCACTCCAGTCCATCAGTTCACATCTTGAGAAGACAAAAGCTGAAACAAATCCATCATTAAGACATTTTTTAACTAAAATATGAGCTCATAATCCATACCAACGCTTCCTCCAGTGAACAAGTGGTCTGGTCTGAATCAGGAGAGAAATCTGCACAGATCAGTCACCATTTACAAGTCAAAACAGCTTTAAACAAATATTTGCCTGGATTTTGATGTAAGAGACAACAGGAGATGGACTTTTCCACTGGAGGAAGTGTTATTATGGATTATGGACTCGTATTTCAGTTAAAAATGTCTTGATGGATTTGTTTCAGCTTTTGTCTTCTCAAGATGTGAACTGATGGACTGCAGTGGTGTGGATTACCTGTGGATTATTGTGATGTTTTTATCAGACTCTCATTCTGACGGCACCCATTCACTGCAGAGGATCCAATGGTGAGACAGTGATGGAATGACACCTTTCTACAAATCTGATGAACAAACAAACTCATCTTAATCTTGGATGGCTACATTTTCATCTTTGGGTGAACTATTCCTTCACCATTTCACTTATCAGACAAATTATTTTTGTCATATTAACAATCACTGATTTAAGGATTATGGACTGAAGGAGATATGTGGGCTCCACTCATACATCCAATGATATTTCTGTATAATAATTCTAATGCTGTACAATTCTACATCGAAGTCCAATGAATTTAATTACAAACATACAACACATATCAGTCCTCTAATATGTTTATTTACAGGGAATTGCACAGAAGTTATTGTAAAGAAATTATACAGAACATTTCCTGTTGAAAACTAAATAAGCCGTAATGCATACAGCCTGTCTGATTCTGAAAGCAGACTGGTAATTTGTGAGAAGATGATGTGCAGTAGAACATTTCTGAGAGAAAGTAAGGACGCGGTACAGTCATACATGATCTGTGTTTTCATGAGAAGCACAAGTACGTGCAGAAAATCTCTGAAGATTAGTGATGTTTACATGAAATAAACCTCTTCACTATTTCTTAAATCCCTCCTTGTTGACACTTGACAATACACTGTTAGAATTTCTTGTGTTAATGTTTGCTTAACATAAATTAATTGTTGTATTCCTCATTTGGATAAAAACATCTGCTAAATAAATACATCTAAAAACGGGAGAGGAAATGCTGTATTTGTTAAAGTGCTCTAGTAAATATACTCCCGCAGTCCAAGCACACACATAAATCTCACTGATGTGTTTTCTGATGGACAAACCTGTTAAAGCCACAAAAAACTCCCACATAAAAGAGGAAAGAGAGAATTTGGCTAGATGTGAATTTTACTCAGTTTAAGCATTTCTAAAGATGTCTAAGTGTACTTTCACATCACATTTTCACACAGTGACTAACTATACTGTATGCATTTGCAGTCCTCTCATAATTTTTGCAAATAAAATCAAGTAGGAATACATCAGTAACCTCATTTCTTGACTGGTCTAGTTTCTTAAACGATCTCATTGAGTATTCTCAGTTCTCCATGGATCACCTTTGAAGAACTATGATGCACAAATTGTATTTTAAAGATATAAGATAAAACAGAGACATATTGCCATTTTTTGACGAAAGTTACCGTATGAAAAAAAGGTAATTTTTGCTATTTCATAATATAAAACCATCCCTACATTTTTGTAGCATTTCACAGAAACACACACACTTTGTCCCTTCATAATATTTCATTGTCACAATTTGTAGGACATTCTGTCCTGTAGCTGGAGTTTAAGGTGAAGCTCCTCACTGTCTCAGCTTTGGACAAGCCTTTTTTAAATGTTTCCCTAGATTTCCATATCGACTGAACGTCTTCCCGCATGAAGGACAGAGGTACGGCTTCTCTCCCGTATGAACTCGCTCGTGAATTTTCAGCGCTCCAGATTGAGTGAAGCTCTTCTCACAGTGTGAACACTTGTAAGGTTTTTCTCCAGTATGGATCCGTTCATGCACTTTCAGTTCACCGGCTCGAGTAAAAGTACTTCCACAGTCCAAACACACGTAGGGTTTCTCACCTATATGCGTTTTCTGATGATCCTTAAACCCGTTGAGCCACAGAAAACTCTTCCCGCAAAACGAACACACGTACCGCGTTTCGTCTTCGTGAATCCTCATGTGCGTCTTCAAGTGCACGGCCAAGAAAAACTTCTTGTCGCAGCGCTGACAGTGAAAGGGTCTTTCTCCAGTGTGAGAGAGCAGGTGTGTTTTGAGATTGCAGGCCTCTGAAAACCTCCTGCCGCATTCAGGACACTGGTGCAGTTTCTCTCCTGAATGCACTTTCATGTGTCTTTTCAAGCTCCGCTGATGTGTGAAACTCTTCCCGCACAACATGCACGTGAAAAGCTTCTCTCCGGAGTGGATTTTCATGTGTTCCTTCAGACCTTCCTTCTGCGTGAAGCTCTTTCCACACTGAGGGCAGGTGAAAGGCTTTTCTCCGGAGTGAATTCTCAAGTGTCTCTTCAGATCTCCTGAACTGGTGAAACACTTTCCGCACTGAGAGCACGTGAACGGTTTCTCTCCGGTGTGAATTCGTATGTGCCTCTTAAGATCTTCTTGACGTGCAAAACTCCATCCGCACTGAGGACAGGTGAAAGGCTTCTCTCCGGAGTGGATCTTGAAGTGATCCTTAAGGCTTCCTTTGCACGTGAAGGTCTTCCCGCACTGAGGACAGGTGTACGGCCTCTCGCCCGTGTGGATGATCATGTGGATCTTCAGGTGTCCTTTGCGTGTGAAACTCTTTCCGCACTGAGTGCAGGTGAACAGGTTTTTGGCTTCTGTTCTTTGAGATGACTGATTATTATCGTTCTGTGAACGACTACAAGACTGTTCTCCATTTACGAAATGATGAGGTTCCTCATCCTGATCGTTCTCCTTCGCTTCCTGACATTCCTCTTTCACTTCTGTAAGGCCTAAAACATGTTAAATTGCCCAAATCAATTCATGAATGTCAAAATGAAATGCAATCTAAAAATTTAGTGCTAACTGATCTAACACGGTGTATACACCGTGTGCAGAATTATTAGGCATGTTGATAATCTGGTCGTATTTTTTTCCCAAGCACATTTTACCAATTCCAAACCACATCAGTCTTAATAACTACTGTTAATTTTGTATTTAATCATTTATATGTGATATATAATTGTCCGTGAAGGCTGGAAGTGAAAAACTCTCTATATTCAGGTGTGCATAATTATTAGGCATGTTTTCTTTTACAGATAAAATGAGCCAAAAAAGAGATTTAACCCAGACTGAAAAGTCCAAATTATTAAATGCCCATGAGAAGAATGCAATACTAATGCATTACAAGAATTTGCAAAGTTAAGGCTTGACCATTGGACAGAGAAATGCTTGTTGAGTCTGCATGGTCAGAAAAAACAGGTGGAGAAGAAAAGATGCATGTTAACTGCAAAAGAAGTAGGAATTAAAGTGAAGAATTAGGTGTGACACCATCAGGAACCGTTTAGTCTCCAGCGCCACCATTTTCCAGAACTGCAACCGACCTGGAGTCTTCAGAAGTGCAATGTGTCAGGTTCTCAGAGACTTTGCTTGGTAAAAAATCCTAAAAAATGCCCCTGACTTAATAAGAATAACAAGCTGACGTGTTGTGAAATACATGAAGACAGTTTTTGTTTTTTGTTTTTTTTATAGGCTTTATAGACAGATAAGTTGAGAGTGACTCTTGAAGTACAAGCATCACATCCTCTTGTACCTCTGATTCAAGAATTTGTCTTCCAAAATCTGGCAGTAAGTTTTGGGAGTTCATTTTAGTCCATCTCTGCAAGTCAGACTTTTCAGGATAGGAGACTAAACATGAACTCCCAAAATGTACTGCCAGATTTTGGAAGATAAATTCTTGAATCAGAAGTACAAGAGGATGTGATGCTTGTCCTTCAAGAGTCACTCTCAACTTATCTGTCTATAAAGCCTATAAAAAAAACAAAAAAAAAAAAAAAAACTGTCTTCATGTATTTCACAACACGTCAGCTTGTTATTCTTATTAAGTCAGGGGCATTTTTTAGAATTTTTTACCAAGCAAAGTCTCTGAGAACCTGACACATTGCACTTCTGAAGACTCCAGGTAGGTTGCAGTTCTGGAAAATGGTGGCGCTGGAGAACTGGAAACGGTTCCTGATGGTGTCACACCTAATTCTTCACCTTAATTCCTAATTCTTTTGCAGTTAACATGCATCTTTTCTTCTCCACCTGTTTTTTCTGACCATGCAGACTCAACAAGCATTTCTCTGTCCAATGGTCAAGCCTTAACTTTGCAAATGTAATGCATTAGTATTGCATTCTTCTCATGGGCATGTAATAATTTGGACTTTTCAGTCTGGGTTAAATCTCTTTTTTGGCTCATTTTATCTGTAAAAGAAAACATGCCTAATAATTCTGCACACCTGAATATAAGGAGTTTTTCACTTCCAGCCTTCACGGACAATTATATATCACTTACAAGTGATTAAATACAAAATTAACAGTAGTTATTAAGATTGTTGTGGTTTGGAATTGGTAAAATGTGCTTGGGAAAAAAATATGACCAGATTATCAACATGCCTAATAATTCTGCACACAGTGTACATATAGAAGAATCGAGAATGACACTAACCTCTGTGTTCCTCAGTTTCTTCCTCTTTCTCTCTGTGTGTTTCTGCATCGCTCCTGTCTTCACTCTCTTCTTTAACAAACTCCATCTTCACATTAATGTCATGAATATCTCAGATGGGGTTTTTCCTGCTTTTTGGAAGCCAGACTGTGTCTCAGCTGCGATGATGGGAATATTTTAATGTTATGAAGCAGCAGTGCAAAATAAATCTCTGTTCCTGATGTTTGGATGCGGTTTATTCATAAATGATGCGCTAATAATTGCGAGACACTTCACAAAAGCATTACAATAACACATATGGCGATAATCTACGTTCACATTACGTTATACTAAATGCTTTCAACAATGTCATGTTTTTGAAGCACATTTGAAAATGACAGCAAACAACTTTTAACGGTTTTGTAACTATTTATACACCTTATAACGTAAACACAAACCTCTCCTCAGCAGCCGCAGCCCGCATGACGTCACACGCCACGCCCATCACAGCGCTCGGCGAAACAAAATAAAAGTCTTTATGAACACATGCAAAATGTGCGTCAGAGGGCATCTGCTGACATATATTTAAACTTTTAAAGGCCTATGCTTATATGTTGATTTACCAGTGTTATTCAGAGCACAAGCAAATACGTTAATTAATTATATAATGTGTTTTCTTTCTTCTCACTGCATCCAGTAGGTGGCGGAATGCACTAATGTTGATTTGCAAACCCTGAAAAATAAAAAGAAGAAGAAACGTGTTTCGATTTTGAGCATCAGAGGAAGAATTTGCTTCTCCGATTCGGACTGTAAGGTGTCAGAGAGCCTCATGTTAACTACATTTGTTTTACAGTGTGATGGTGTAAAAGTACCGAATTGCCACAAACTCTAGAAACTGTAGAAGCGCTGCAGGTAATTTGAGGGAGCAGCAGATGTGACTGGGATTCACGCCAATAAATGGCTCGAATGTTTCCATCTCCGTAAACGTGGCAAAGTCTTGTTTCCAAACAAGCAGGAGAAACTCCAGCTGTAGGATCTGAGATCTGCACGACATTAATGTGAAGATGGAGTTTGTTAAAGAGGAGAGTGAAGACAGGAGTGATGCAGAAACACACAGAGAGAAAGAGGAAGAAACTGAGGAGCACAGAGGTTTGTGATCATCCTGAATCTTCATGAATGACTGCCAACGATTATTAACATCATTTCAAGTTCATCCAGAGTTGGTTTAGGAAACCATACTAGCAGTGAAGACTAGAGAGTGACACAAACTTCCTGTTCACTGTCTACAAGCAGTGTGTTTGTCTCTGTCTCAGACTCTGTTCTGATGTTTCCCTGCTGATCCGAACTGACGTCGTTTTAAAGTCCTGTCCTGTTGTTAGAACAGACCCAGCTGACATTAGCAGTGTTGGAGAAAGTTACTTTTAAAAGTAATGCATTACAATGTTGCATTACTCGCTGAAAAAGTAACTAATTATGTCACTTAGTTACTTTTTATGGAAAGTAATGCATTATGATACTTTTGCGTTACTTTCACGTTACTTTTTAAATCTGGACAGGGCTTGCTTGTTTTTTCAATATAAAAAGTTATATTTTTAGCAAATGTGAAAGCCCTTTCACACCAAAAAGTGAAATGAATAAGCGTCATGATGAAGGAAAGGTAAATTCACAGCTGTACAGTAAAACACAGGAGAAGAAGCTTCAACTGGATCATCAAAGATCAGCAGCAAAGACACTGGTTAATAAAACGGGATTAAATACATAAAGGATAATTGTGTTATTTAACATATTTAATTATTGCAGGTTTGCGTCATATCTGAGTTTGCATTTCATGTTGATGAACACTGAATACAGGAGAGCTGTCAGTCAATCAATGGCAGAACAAAGTAACTGGTGTTACTTATTTGAAAAAGTAACTCAGATATTTTCTTGCAAATTAAAAAGTAATGCGTTACTTGAAAAAAGTAATGTGATTACATAACTTGTAATGCGTTGCCGCCAACACTGGACATTAGTTTTAACTTTAATTTAAAACGAGGACATCAATCTAAGTTTGTGTGCATGTGAAATGCACTCGTTCAGAACTGTTTTTGATCATGTACACCCTCATCTCACTGAATCATTTTAATTCAAAACAGTAAACTAACGGGAAGAATTCTGTTTTATTTAAACTGCTGAACTAAAATATTGAACTAAAACTAAATAAAATATTGAATCCTTATAACACATTCTGATTTGTTTTGACCAGGGTGAGATGCATTTGAAAAAAAAAGTTTTTAGCAAGGATTGAAAATTTGCAAATGCTTCAAAACACTCAAAATACAATTTCAGATTTTTTATGGTTATTTTTTAAGAGATAGAACCACCTAAAAAAGTTACACACTTTGTGTTTGGGTTGTTTTGGACCTGGGTGTGTACGGAGATCCATTAGGTGTCAGAAATACTTTTCATAAAATATATTTAGTCTTTTCCTCAAATCTCACCCATTTTTGGTACTGAATTTTGTTGATGGACATGAATTTGTCCAACTTTTGATGAACCATTACAGCATGAAAAACTGATCACTTTTTTCATCTGAAAGTGAAAGTGTATGCAAGTAATACTATGAATTTATCTTTACTGAAAACTTTTCTGAGTAATATTTGTTTTTATAATTTTTGAGCAATTATGCGTCATAAAGTCATAGGAATTTAATTAAATTCCGTTAATTCCAATGGAGTTAATACTGATGATTCTCAGAGTATGTGTGTAGCAATAGCCAAAAATACACTATATGGGTCAAAATTATTGATTTTTCTTTTATGCCAAAAATCATTAGGAAATTAAGTAAAGATCATGTTCCATTAGATATAGATATAGTAAAATTAAACTATAAATATATCAAAACTGAAGTTTTGATTAGTAAAATGCATTTTTAAGAACTTCATTGGTCAACTTTAAAGGTGATTTTCTCAATATTTTGATTTTTTTTTCAGATTCTCAGATTCCATATATTGAAATAGTTATATCTCAGCCAAATATTGTCCTATCCTAACAAACAACATACGTCAATGAAAAGCTTATTTATTCAGCTTTCAGATGATGTATAAATCTCAATTTTGAAAAATTGACCCTTATAACTGGTTTTGTGGTCCATGGTCACATATATTCTTATTATCTTATTTATTATGTTGTAATATGTTGTCAATGTTGAAATGATAAGATATAAATAAATAATAATTGTAAATGATGTAAAGTTATTGATCATATATAATATGGTTTTCTTGGAAAATATTAAATTATGAAATAATTATAAAATAACGATTCTTTGGGTCCAGACAGACCCAAATTGTGACAAAAATTAGATTTAGAATGGATTATGCAGGTTAACAATTAAAAATCACAGAAAATGTATATCTATACACTAAACTATTTGTTTGATAAGTTCTAAGTAAATTACTTAAAAAAAGATATCTGGATGATTCACATACATATTTTGTCATTTATCATCTATTTATGAGATTTCAAAATGAAACACAGAAGTCAGATGTCTTTTTCTACCTCAAAATGAATTTTTGTTGTATAAATCCTTTATATCCATACACAATACTTACTATTGGTACTGCCATAACCTCTACAGGTTATCATGTTTAAACAGTTTCCCCTTAGCGTTTGGTACAGTTCTCCCCTGCTAAAACAACATTGTTAAATAATATGAGGACAGATACAGCGATGATCATCATTTTGTATATACAGCATTTGTATAACAGCTGTTGCATTATTTGGTTTCACTTTTGTGAATTGATTTTTCCCATATGCTCTGTTCGTTTTAGAGCTGATGCAAGAGAAAGATGGAAGTCGAGTGAACGACGTGGAGGAAGAACATCAGGAAGCTGGAGAAAAATCCTTCAGTCACTCAGAAACGAAAAAGAAAGTCTCTCAAGAAGCCAGTAATTCATTCGTGTGTCCCGAGTGCGGGAAGAGTTTCACACATAAAGGACACTTCAACGAACACGTCAAGATCCACTCTGGAGTGAAGCCCTTCAGCTGCCCTCACTGTCAGAAGAGCTTCACGTGTAAAGGACACTTAAAACGCCACATACGGATTCACACCGGCGAACGTCCGTACGGCTGCAATCAGTGCGGGAAGAGCTTCAAATGCGCCACCAACCTCAAAGATCACCAGCGCTCGCACTCGGGCGAACGGGCTTTCAAATGCGAACAGTGCGGGAAAAACTTCATTTTGGCCTCGAACCTGAAGGCCCACCTGAAAATCCACACCAACGAGAAGCCGTACGTGTGCGCCGTGTGCGGGAAGGGCTTCCTGCGCTTGGGCTGTTTTAACGATCATCAGAAAATACACACGGGCGAGAGAGCGCACATATGCTTCGAGTGCGGAGACACCTTCACCAGATCCAGCGCTCTGAAACAGCACCAGAAGATCCACACCGGAGAGAAGCCCTACAAGTGCTCGTACTGCGGGAAGGGGTTCACTCACTCCGGAGCGCTCAAGAGACACGAGCGCGTCCACACCGGAGAGAGACCGTACCACTGCGCCGCCTGCGGCAGGAGATTCACACAGTCCAGCGATCTGCAGAATCACATTAAAAAGCCCTGTCCCATGCTGCCACACACCGAGCACAGTTCAGCTGCACTTCCAGTGTGAACACTGAGACGTTCTGCTGAATGAGCTTTTCATAGACTATATACAGTTTGGACTTGTTTGACAAAACAGATTCGAGGGAAATCGGTGTATTCCTTGCCACACGTTTGAGAGAAGTCTTTTCATCTGGGATGCAAAGTAGAAATGCGCACTTAGAGCTGCACGATTAATTGTTAAAAGATCTTGATTCAACCTTATTCCTAAATGACAACGATCGCCTGTGTGTGTTAAACCCTTTGACAAGCACAATCACAGCGATCATTCAAGTAGTTGTCAAGTATAGAGATGAAACAACTTCAAACCACTTCTTTTCAACCACTGTTATTTTTGTTCTGCAAACATTCAAATTATTACACAGTTACTGGGTTAAACATTTATAGTTCAGATGTAAAGTTCAGATGTCTACAGTAGTGATCAAAATAGAGTAAATCACCTCTTGATGTGATTACATTGTTACTCCAACAAGTGGTGACAAGTGAAAAATGTTTTTCATTGAATCATTCACTCAAGAGATTTGTTCAAAAACAGAGATTCATCACATAATGAAACAAATTACATTTTTGAGTCATTGATTGATTCATTTAAAAGATTTGTTCAAAATTTCAGAATCATTGTGACATTAATTTGATTTGTTCAGAACTCTTGATTTATTCACTAATGAATCAAGTGACTACTTTATGAGTGAGGCGTTAAATCTTTCACTTGAGATTTGTTGAAAAATGCTGATTCATCTTGTAATGAATCAAAAAGTGACATCTTTATGGATAAGTCATTGAATCATTCATTCAAGAGATTTGTTCCAAACTCATGATTCATCTAATAATGTAGCAAGTGAAGTCTTTGAATGATTCATTGAATCATTCGTTGAAACAGTTTGTTCAAAAACGCTGATTTGTTCAGTAATGAAACATGTAATTTCATCGTGAGTGAGTCACTGAATCACTCATTCCATTTGTTCAGAAATGTTGATTCATTCAGTAATGAAACAAGTGACTTCTTTTTGCATGAGTCATTGAATCATTCACTTGAGATTTGTTCAAAAATACTGATTCATCCAGTAATGAAACAAGTAAATCTTTGATTGAATCACTGAATCATTCATTGAAACAATTTGTTCAAAAACACTGATTTATTCAGTAATGAAACACGTGATTTCTTTGTGAGTGAGTCACTGAATCACTCATTTAATTTGTTCAGAAATGTTGATTCATTTAGCAGTGAAACAAGTGACTTCTTTTGCATGAGTCATTGAATCATTCACTGGAGATTTGTTCAAAAACACTGATTCATCCAGTACTGAAACAAGTGAAATCTTTGAGTGAGTCAATGAATCAATCATTGAAACAATTTGTTCAAAATCGCTGATTCATCCAGTAATGAAGCAAGTGATGTCTTTATGTCAAGTGAGTCATTGAATCATTCCTTCAAAACTATAAAAAAAAAAAAATTCAAATCAATTGGATATTTTTTTAAAACAGTCTGTACAAATCAACATTTTGTCAGAACTTCTAGTAAATGTCATTTAGCTTGTCTATTCAGAATCGTGGGAGAATCATGATTTCTGTTTTAAACAAAAGCATTGTGATTCTCCGTTTCTCTGTGATCGTGCAGCTCTATCAGCATCAGTCTGTTGTTTCTCTCGTTCTGTTTCCTCTGGTTTGTCTCGGCTGTTGAACAGTGGCGTGTGGAGAACTGACTCCGCTGAATCAATCAGGAAATCTTACAGTCTGCTGGAGCACATCTGTTATTTTGGTGGTTCTGGTTTTCTAACAGTGTTTTTGGCCTTGCAGAAAGTGCTGGTGTTGGTGACGGGTCAGTGTTTGATCAGGAGAGCCTGTCTCGTACTGTATCTGATCATCACACACTCACATATACTGTACAGTGTGGAAACAGGACATTTACAGGAATAAAAAAGCTATAACAGTCTTCTGCTGCATGTGACTTATTTAATGGGCTCAGAACAGGTTTACCTCAGCTTGAATCAAAACAAATGTAAATGTAGCTCAGTTCTGTACTAATTGTTGATCATTTGATTTATTGACACAACAAAAGGTCTGAAATCTCAACCTGCTGAATGTAAACAGAATTAGAATATCTAATATATAAATTTAGTAGAAAATCTTTTAAATTAACATGAAATAAATGTAAATTAAAGTAAAAAACAACAATAAGGGTTCAGTTTGATTGGGAAATATGTGCGTACTTGAATCATCTGCTAAGTGATCATTTCCTATAGTTAAATCTAACAATAATACACTGTAGTAAATGAGTTAAAATGCTTGGCAGAAAAACTGAATTATTCGATATCATTCTGTTCCAATATCAGTCAATTGAAGTTTTATCAAAAAAAGACGAGAAAAGCAGCTGTTGTCATTCAAGATGGCTTGCAGCTATTCAGTGAGAGATTTGACTCTAATTCCAGTGTTGTTGAACAATTGTGTATTTGTTTTTTCTTTTTTTTTTTCTTTTTTTTGGGAACTGAATTAAACCTTGAACCTTGAAAGCTGCAGCATTACAAAAACTTACAGTAGATTGTTTATTTTTACATTTCAGATTTACTATTTGCTATTAAATGTATGATTACAGTTGCACCATGCTTGATCCATAAGAAGTGAGGTCAAGTTCATCTGGGTGATTTTTTTTATTCATTTATTTTTTTTCCCTTTTAATTTTTGTTAAGGCAATCTTCAGTCACTTGTAACATTTGTGATTATATGTTTCTTGGCTGAATCGAGTAGGTTGTATAGTTCTCTTTGGTGTTTTGTAAGTTTAAGTTTCAAGTTGTACATTTTGTCTTAAAGTTTCATTTATCCCTAATTATTTCACATATTATTACGTCTGGCATGAAGGTTTGGTCAGAGTCTCTGTGGTGCAGTAAGACTGGACTCATTTCTCATCTGAGTCTCTGTGTCATTATAAGCACTAGTTCAGTCCTGTTATCTTAAGGATGAGTCTTTTTATCTTTACAGTCCTCTCTGATTATAAAGTGTTTTACAGCACACTTCTGAAGAGCTGCGATGTGTTGTTCTTTTCACACTGTTTATATATTATATATATATATATTATATAAGTGTCCTCTGCTCAGGAAGTCTGTGTTTATTTGATCAAAAATACAATAAAAACATTAATACGGTGAAATATTACAATTTGAAATATAAATTTTCTATTATATTTTAACATTTTAAATTATTACGCAATTACTCCCGTCTTCAGTGTCACACACACAAACACAGATATACACACATAGGTGTCAGTTTGATGTGATCTTTCTCTCTATCTTATCTTATTGTGCAATGGTTAGAGTAAGTGTCAGGTGTCATCTTCTGCGGTGTATAGTCGAATCTGGCCCCATCTCTTTGCCCTTAGTTTTTAACAATTTTATCTGAACAGCTGAACATAAGAACTTTGTTACTCCAGCTCAAGTGATGTTTGCCTTTTTCTGTAGGGTGTTCATGGTAATAAGTTTCTCCTGAAAGCGCTATGTCCTCTTAAAACACTGTTCACCAGTTTTAACTTAAAAACTTTAGTTCTGCAGCTGCCTTAACATTTGAAGTTAAATCAACGCAAAACTATGAGTCATTTCAACTCTCTACAATAAAGCGAGTTAAGAAGTTTATCGAACTTGAAATGTTAAGTTGTACCAGGTGACAACTTAGATATTTGAGTTGATTCAACTTAAAATTTTAAGGCAGCTGGGTTACTTACTCAGCTTTTATGTTTAACAAACACGAATATCTAAGTTGTCACTTAGTACAACTTAACATTTCAAGTTGACTAAACATATTTGAGTTAACTTAAAATGTTAAGGCATCAGGGTAACAAATTTAAGCTCAATAAATTGTTTTTTTTTTTTTGTTTTTTACAGTGTAGTAACTGATTACCTGTAATCTGGATTACTTCATCAGATTCCTTTTTTTTTGTTTGTTTAATTTCTGAAAATTCTGTAATTACACAGAAAATAGAGAGGCCACACAATTTCTCACTATTTCGCACAAAGGTTGGGAAAACCTGGCATGTGTAATGTGTTTAACACACTTCATATGTACTTTGTTGATAACAAAGAATGGAACATATTTTCTTATGAGTCAAAAGTAATTAAAAGTAATCAGAGTACATTACCTATTATGTGTAATCCAACAGATTACACTACTAACTACAATTTTCGTCATGTTATTTGTAATCAGTAAACAACTACAATTTGTGAGCAAATATACCATCACTGTAGACTGGTAAAAAAAAAAAAAAGGTACAAGCTTCTACCAAACTCACACACTAAAAAGCCTAACAGATTTATGTACTTATCTGTGTTGTTATGTTTTGTAGTACTATAAATGTTAATTAGCATATGGGAATTTTTCGTATGTGTCAGTTCTCTGCCGAATTTTGGTCTAAGATTTATTCCTGATAAGAAAACACAAATTCTTATTTTCTAGCCGGTAATTGTTACCTCTTTGTTGCTTGTTCACTCATGTTGTTTCTGATACATTTTTCTCCATTAAAAGCTCATTGTTTTTATGTTTTTGCTCATAACGATAATAACTGTATTATTGTACTTGATTTTGAACCGGTGAGAGTCGATGTGATGAGCTCGTGGCGTTTACTGCTCTGTCAATCATTGATCTGCTGTCACTCCTATCAGCTCCATCACGCCAGCTTTGCACTTTTGATCATTTTATGCATCTTTTACAGCGTTGTTGAAGTGATTTCAGATGAATCCTCTTCTGTCAGGTGTTTTGTGCTCTATAGATCAAGCATGGGGCCCGGGGCCACGGCACACACGCTTCTCTTTCTTATGCATTTCTCATATCTCTTCGGCTGTGAGGTAAGTGACTCTTTTACCAAGTTGTAATGGATGTTTCAGTTTTTGTGCGACAGTACAGCAAATTTTTTTTTTTATTTATTTATTTATTTATTATTTATTTTGTAGTTCAGTAACTCATCTGTATTTTAGTTGTTCTGTTTTAGTTGTAATTCAGCTATTAATAATAGGAAGTGGTGATTGTAAACTGAAAGGTCTTGTTTGACAATCTCTCATCATATTTTGTCAGGCAACACAACGAGTGACCGGTAAGGGTGCTCTCTCTCTCTCTCTCTTTCTTCTTTGCTACAGATATTTTTATACTGTACAAAAATGAAGTGTAAATGTGTAAAAGCTGCGACTGACTGCATTAGTGCTGATTTTGCAGAATATAATGTTGATGGCGGTAAAGAGGATCTGTTTGATATCAATGAAGGTGAGAGGTCATCACACCATATGTGTTTGATGTGGATCATATGATGGTCCTTCTTTTTTACCATTTTACCATGTCCTTCTGTCTTCATGTTTTCAGATGCAGGTCTTGATCTTTTTGAGGGAGATATTGTGTATGATGAAGTAAGAGATGATATTTCGTTGATATTTTGAGCACAACTGATGTGTGTGACAGAATTTAACAACAACATGTTTCTGTGGCAGAAATCGGGGAGAAATTCTATAATTGGTGATGAATACAGATGGCCAAAAGTGATTCCTTATTACCTTGAGGATGATTTGGGTGAGCATCTTCAGTCAGAAACTTACACTGGCTTATGTTTATACACACAGCTCAAAAGTTCGGTGTCTGTAAGATCTTTAAAACATGTTTTAAAGAAGTCATGTTCACTAAGGCTGAATTTGATCAAAAATGCAGTAAAAACATAATTGTAATATTGTTGATTACAATTACGATTATACTGTTTGAATATATTTGAAAATGTCTACAATTTTTGTAATTTTAGACCTTATGCCATCAGTCAAAGGCTATGCTAGAGTAATTAACCCCTAATATACCAATTTCTCAAAGGACAGATATCAATGCAAAAGGTGTAATCCTGAAGGCCTTTGAACAGTATCGACTGAAGTCATGCATCGACTACAAACCATGGAGTGGAGAAGAAAACTACATCTCCGTATTTAAAGGCAACGGGTGAGCTCATACATACATGTTTATGTACAGTTTGGTTTGGCAATAAAGTGGATTTGATGCAATCATGTATGTTAATATATTTCATGACCATTTATAAGCATGACAACTGAGAACTGTAAAAGAACGCAACCTCTGTTTGTGTGTGAATAGCTGCTTTTCATCAGTGGGGAATCGGCGTGTCGGCAAACAGCGGCTGTCCATTGGCAGTGGATGTGATCGTATCGCGACCATCGAGCATGAGTTCCTCCACGTGTTAGGCTTCTGGCACGAGCAGTCGCGCTCTGACCGTGATGATTATGTCTCCATCATCTGGGACCGCATTACTGAAGGTACTTTCTAATGTCCTGTACATGAATAAAGACTCTGGAAACTGCACAGCGTCTGGATTTGATTTCATTAATGTCTTCTAGCTTACATTACATTTGGATGTTTTCACAGTTCACACACTTGCACATTGTGCCATGATATTACCCTAAAGAAATGTGTCATTCCATCACATTCTCACCAATGGATCCTCTGCAGTGAATGGGTGCCGTCAGAATGAGAGTCCAAATATCTGATAAAAACATCACAATAATCCACAAGTAATCCACACCACTCCAGTCCATCAGTTCACATCTTGAGAAGACAAAAGCTGAAACAAACCCATCATTAAGATGTTTTTAACTAAAATACATGTCCACTAAAGTATACTTCCTCCAGTGAAAAAGTGGTCTGGTCTGAATCAGGAGAGAAATCTGCACAGATCAAAACAGCTCTAAACAAATATGTGGCTGGATTTTGATGAGAGACTTTTTCACTGGAGGAAGTGTTATTTTGGATTATGGACTTAATGATGGATTTTTTTTTTTTTTTTTTTTTTATGTTCAGCTTTTGTCTTCTTAAGATGTGAACTGATGGACTGGAGTGGTGTGGATTACTTCTGATTATTGTGATGTTTTCATGACATTTTCTCATTCATTTCATAGGCAAGGAGCATAACTTCAACAAATACAACGACAGCACATCAAGCACACTGAACGTTCCCTACGACTACAGATCCATGATGCATTACAGCAAGAAAGCCTTCCAGAGCGGCGCTGAGCCCACCATCGTCACCAAGATCCCGGCCTTCAGCGACGTCATCGGTCAGCGCATGGAGTTCAGCGACAGCGACCTGCTCAAACTCAACAGACTCTACAACTGCTGTAACGCTCTTTACCACATAAAACACAATATTTAGTTCATGTCACAGTCATGAACCTGATGTTCCTCTTGCTTAGGGCTGGCTATTGATACAGATCTTGCAATCTGATTGGATTCTAATGTAGTGGGAGGGACTTTCTTAATGATAATGAGTCAACAATGATCAAGTGTAACAAACATATCACACTTAAGAACATGGAAATGTAATTCAAAGTGTGGTTATTTCACAGCCAGCTCCTCCACATTTCTGGACTCCTGTGATTTCGAGTTGGAGAACATCTGTGGAATGATCCAGAGCCGTGAAAATGACGCTAACGCGAACTGGCAGCGTGTTTCCAGAGCCGCAGGCGGACCAGACACCGACTACACCAACATGGGACGCTGCGACGGTAAGTGAAGTTCCTGTCATAAATAACTCACAGTCATGTCACTCAAAACATTATTGTGGCATTATTGATATGAGATTAAAGGAGAAGTTCACTTCCAGAACAAACATTTACAGATAATGTACTCACCCCCTTGTCATCCAAGATGTTCATGTCTTTCTTTCTTCAGTCGTAAAGAAATTATGGTTTTTGAGGAAAGCGTTTCAGGATTTTTCTCCATATAATGGACTGATATGGTGCCCCGATTTTGAACTTCCAAAATGTAGTTTAAAAGCAGCTTCAAACGATCACAAATGTGGTTGTAAACGATCCCAGATGAGGAAGAAGGGTCTTATCTAGAGAAATGATCAGTTATTTTCATAAAAATAATACAATTTATATACTTTTTAATATCAAACGCTCGTCTTGTCTTGCTCTGCCTGAACTGTTTTTGTTCTGGTTCATGACAGTCAAAAACTCCCATCTCATGTTCTCCCTCAACTTCAGAATCGTCCTTTATCACTGTTTTACCTTTTTTGTTAAGGGTGTTTGATCTTCTTTGCATGTTCACTTTGCAAACACTGTGATGTCCCTGGTGAAAAAACCAGCATATGCTGGTAGGTATGTTTTGATGCTGGTTTAAGCTGGTCCATGAACCAGCAAAGGACCAGCTTAAACCAGCATCAAAACCTACCTACCAGCATATGCTGTTTTTTTCACCAGGGGTAGGATGATTTTAAAATGATTTTTGAAAAAACGATTGGAGTTTTTCGACATACCCTAACTGACATGAACAGGAACAAAAACAGTTCAGGCAGAGTAAGACAAGACGAGCATTGACATTAAAAAGTATATAAATTGTATTATTTTTCTGAAAATAACCAATCGTTTCGCTAGATAAGACCCTTCTTCCTCGGCTGGGATCGTTTACAACCACATTTGGGATCGTTCGGGGCACCATATCAGTCCATTATATGGAGAAAAATCCTGAAATGTTTAACTCAAAAAACAGAATTTCTTTACGACTGAAGAAAGAAAGACACGAACATCTTGGATGACAAGGGGGCGAGTACATTATCTGTCAATCTTTGTTCTGGAAGTGGACTTCTCCTTTAAGCATAACACATATTCACATGCCGCACAAAAACTATGGTGATTTTCCGCTGATATCCATGCTGTTTTTAGGAAAGGGTTACTTCATGCACTTCAGCACTGCGAGCGGGCCGGAGGGGAACAGGGCTCTGCTGGAGAGCAGGGTTCTTTACCCCAAACGTGGATTTCAGTGTCTGCAGTTCTTCCTCTATAACAGCGGCCACATTAACGATCAGCTGAGGATCTGGACACGAGAATACGACACCGCAAACCCCAACGGGACCCTGCGGCTCATTCAGCAGGTTGAAGGTACTAGAGAGTGTTTAAGGGTCGGGTCTCCATCAGTATTTAGACTTTCTTTAAAATCTACTGTCAAAGATAGATTCTTTGCATATATCATATGTTAACAAGCACTCTTTTTAATCTGAAAGCACCTCCTGGTGACCAGTGGCAGCTCCATCACATCAGTCTGAATGTCTCCAGAAAGTTTCGAGTGGTTTTCGAGGGAATCAAAGGGAGCGGGAGCGCCGGCGGACTCTCGCTAGACGACATCAACCTCTCAGAGACCAGCTGTCCTGAACACGTGTGGAGGATCAAGGACTTCAAGAGCGTCCTGGAGAACACGCCGATGGACGTCGCCATATACAGCCCGCGCTTCACGTCGAAAGACGGCTACAGCTTCCAGATGGGCCTGTATCCCGGCGGAAAAGCCGGATACCCGGGAGAGCTGGGAGCGTATGCTCACCTGACATCAGGAGCCGGTGCAGTGGATGACGGTCTGGTCTGGCCCGCACGCTGGAAACAGATGACCATGATGCTGATGGACCAGAACGCAGACATTCGCAAACGCATGAACAACCAGAGGAGCGTCACCACCGACCCCACCATGACTGTGGAAGGTGAGGATCATGATTCCCATCTTATCCTGTTGGGTTTCTGAAATGTTTACATGCAAATTATTTACCCTTAGTAAAAGGAAATCAGTTTTTCCTATTAATTACATTGACTTTTTCGGCTTCCACACCTTCATAATGAGCCAAAAATATACAATTGAGGTCAAAAGTTTACATCCACCTTTCGGAATCTGCAAAATGTGAATTATTTTACCAAAATAAGAGGAATCATACAAAATGCATGTGTTTGTTTATTTAGTTCTGACCTGAATAAGATATTTCACACAAAATATGTTTACATATAGTCCACAAGAGAAAATAATAGTTGGATTTATAAAAATCACCTGTTCAAAAGTTTACATACACTTGATTCTTAATACTGTGTTGTTTCTGAATGATCCACAGAAGTGTTTGTTTGTTTAGTGATAGTTGTTCATGAGTCCCTTGTTTGTCCTGAACAGTTAAACTGCTGCTGTTCTTCAGAAAAATATTTTTTTGGTTTTCCAGCATTTTTGTGTATTTGAACCCATTGCAACAATGACTGTATGATTTTGAGATCCATCTTTTCACACTGATGACAACTGAGGGACTCATATGCCACTATTACAGAAGGTTCAAACACTCACTGATGCTCCAGAAGGAAAAAACATGCATTAAGAGCCGGGGGTGAAAACTTTTTGAATTTGAAGATCAGGGTCAATTTAACTTATTTTATCTCTTCTGTAGCTTCTGAAGGGCAAGTACTATTCTGTTCAAATGTTTTCACCCCCCGGCTTTTAATGCATGTTTTTCCTTCTGGATCATCAGTGAGTGTTTGAACCTTCTGTAATAGTTGCATATGAGTCTCTCAGTTGTCATCAGTGTGAAAAGATGGATCTCAAAATCATACAGTCATTGCTGGAAAGGGTTCAAATACACAACATTTGAACAGGGTCATTTATATATATATATTTTTCTCTCTTGTGGACTGTATGTAAACATATTTTATTTGAAATATCTTATTCAGATCAGTACTAAATAAACAATAACACACATTTTGTATGATCCCTCCTATTTTGGTAAAATAATGAACATTTTGCAGATTCTGAAAGGGGGGTGTAAACTTTTGACCTCAACTGTATCTCTAAGGTTGTGTTTTGCGTCATTGCTCTGGCAAACCATTTGGCAAAGTCGAAATTGTGATATTTGAAACGAATGATTTGAGTAAATATTCTATAATCTCTTGCACTGTGTTGAAAGTGAAGTGCAGGATTGTGCTCATCATCCAGTGTTTTCAGCATCCCAGTTTTGCTTTATGTCAAATTTGCATAATTTCAAACATTTTTTGTGGATGGATTATAACATTTACAACCACAAATTAACATAACCAACCAACAATACAAATATATTATGATTTATTTATTTTTCTGTAGATGTGGTGGATGCATTTGTGCCTGAACGTGTGAGGCTTCAAATTCACTTCCGGTTATTTTAGCTGTACAAGAACAGTCTGTTATGCTGCTTGATATTGCAAACTGGCATTTTTTTCTTCTTTTTATTTTAATGTATTGACGTATATACAGTGTTGGGAAGGTTGCTTTGGAAATGTAATATGTTACAGATTACAAGTTACTTGATTTAAAATGTAATAAGTAGTGTAACTTTTCAATTACTTTATAAAGGTAATGTAACTTATTACTTTTAATTACTTTTTGATTACTTTTCTACATTTCTAATTTTTTCAACTGTTAATCATTTTGAAACATTTAAACCAGGCAGAGTTAACCTTACAGCAGCACTCAACACTGATTACTGTCAGACTCTCAAAATCCTTTATCACTTGAATTAAGATTATAATAAGTAACATACATCTTTATTTTGCAATAACAACTGGCTGAATGTACATTATCTCACTTATTACACAGCTGCTAATAGATTATTTAGATTTTCGTCAAAATACTTAGACAGGAAACACTGATCTGAGTTGAAATATTTGAACGCAAAGCTTCCATGAAGAAATCAGTTGCTAGCAAACGGCAAGTTCAAACTAGACATTTTAGGGATACAGTGCAGTCATACCAGTTTTCTTACACAACATTTCACCACATAAATAATTAATTAGTAGCACTAGTTTGTTAGTTATCTTATAATCCATTACAGTGTACAAAAAATGGCAGCAACAATAGAGCAAGTCCACGATACCAGGATGACAGAATTAAGAAATTGTACACATAATATTGAATTAAGCTTTAATATTTGATTAGCTAACCAAACGCAAAGCTTCCAGCAAGAAAAAAATATCAAGCATATAGCACTGACTTAAGTTGCCCTGAAAGAGTCTGAGCTGTGTAATAATTTAATTTAAAGCACAGACACCACAAATTCAGAGTTTTTTTAAATTTTTTTAAATTATGCCTTTTATTGTGATAGGACAGTAGAGAGATGACAGGAAAGAGCTGGGAGGAGAGCGGGGAGCGGGATTGGCAAAGGACCTCGAGACGGGAATCGAACTCGGGTCACCGTGAGCGCAGTTGCGCTATATGTCACAACAAGATCATAACATAAAAAACATCATAACAAGAAATAGTTTAATAGCTGTGATACTGGGTTTGAAATAAAATGTTTGCATAGTTATGACAGAAAGCACTAGCATCTAACAATGCCTTGGAAAAAACAATCTTAAAAAATAAAGTTTTTTTTGCATAAACCCAAATAGGAAATAAAACAGTTAATGAATAAGCATGTGTCCTATTCTGTGTCCTAAACTCCTGAAACATTGGTGTCTCATTTTAGAGCAATCAATGCAATTTAAAAGGAGTCGATTAAATCTGTAAGTGGGTGTGTGAAAAAATTCAGATGTAACCCCCTTTGTAATCACTGGCATTTTTCAAAAGTAACTAATTTAATTACATATTTTTTCTCAGTAACTGTAACTAATTACAATTACATTTATTTTGTAATTAAATTACGTAATTCCGTTACATGTAACTAGTTACTCCCCAACACTGCGTATATAAAACATACTGGTTTGTAGTGCAGATAGTTTTATCATTTGATTTTAACATGTTCAGGTGTTTCTGAGTGACCAGGGTCTGATTCCTGGAAACAGAGGAATTGTTGATCTTTTGTTTTGCTTTTTCTTTAGGAACTGACGATTTTTTCTGGGACGATCCACGTAAAGTAGGCGTGAAGGTAACAGAAGGCGACGGGACGGAGTATTTCCGTGGTCCTGGCGCTGGAACGGCTGTTTTCCTCACTCAGGCCAGAGCGCTGAGCCGAGACTTCATCAAGGGCGGAGACGCCATCTTCCTCCTCACGATGGAGGGTGAGAAACATGGCCGTCCACAACAGATGACTGACTTTAACTGACTTTAACTGACTAACTGATGGTTTATTCACACTAACTTATGAAACAAAACATCCTTTACTGATCCTCATTTCAATGAATGTATTGCTTTGAAGCAACACAATAGTAGATGTTTATCAAAATGTTCACGCTGCTCTACTGCAGTGAGTGGCTGTCAGACTCCACGAGCACTGAACTGTCTGACACCACTAGTTTCTGATGTTCTGTTGTTCATCTGTTTGTGTTCCTGTAGATATCTCTCATCTGGTTGTTTCACAGCCCTTGCCCTCCACAACCACCATTCCACCTGACAACAGCACCTCCTTCAGCACCTCCTCCAGCGCTGCTCCTCCTGACCCGTGTGTGTCCGTACACTGTGAGAATGACGGCGTGTGTGTGCTGGACGCCGCAGGACAGGCCGTGTGCAGGTCAGACATCACACACCAAACACTGGGGCTCATTTGACACCTTTAAAATTAAAAATCACATTGCTTGAAATAAAATAAATGACAAAAACGTTTATTTCAGTTAGTCGGCAAGGCAACATTTCTGGCTCCATTTAGTTTTACTCAGATTGAGGCCAAAACAAAGTCTTAAATCAGAACAGAAAGTCTTAAATTCATAAAATCATGTCGTTAAATGCTGCATATACAATGGAAAAACTAATGTCCCTCAGTATTTTTGTCTTGTTTTCTAATAGAAATATATAAACATCCTTAAATTCAGATACATTTACCTCTAGATACTAATATGAAACAAAATCTTAAAAAGTGACCAACATTAAGTGAGTTTATGAATTAAACAAAAACAAATATGTGCAAATGATATATAATACCCACCCATTAAATAATTTAGATATTTCAGCTATCCACTGACAGATATTTGTTCTTGTTTTAATCATATCTCACTTCATTTTGTTTAGTTTTTAAGACTTTGTTTCATATTTGTGTCTAGAGGTAAATGTATCTGGATTTAAGAAAGATTTTAAGATCTCAGAAAACAGTAAACTTCCTATTTTTATCTTTTATCTGTCTGCATCTCCAGTAAATGTATACAGTTTTTTTTTTTTTTTTAAATTGAGATTTATACATATAAATAAGCTTTCCATTGATGTATGGTTTGTAAGGATAGGACAATATTTGGCTGAGATACGACTATTTGAAGGTCTGGAATCTTTAAGCAATATTGAGCAAATCACCTTAAAAGTTGTTCAAATGAAGTTCTTAGCAATGCATATTACTAATCAAAAATTAAGTTTGATATATGTATGGTAGGAAATTTACAAAATATCTTCATGGAACATGATCTTTACTTAATACCCCATTGTTTTTTGCAACAAAAGAAAAATCGATAAATTTGACTCATACAATGTATTGTTGGCTATTGCTACAAATATACCTGTGCAACATAAGACTGGTTTTGTGGTCCAGGGTCACATTTAAGGATCTTTAGACATTTGCATTTTTTGCAGTAATGAAAGTTATTTCCTTATTTGTGACCCTGGAGCACAAAACCAGTCTTCTGTTGCACAGGTATATTTGTAGCAATAGACAACAATACATTGTATGGGTCAAATTTATTGATTTTTCTTTTATGCCAAAAATCATCAGGAAATTAAGTAAAGATCATGTTCCATAAAGATATTTTGTAAATTTCATACCAAATATATATCAAAACTTAATTTTTGATTAGTGATATGTATTATTAAGAACTTAATTTGAACAACTTTAAAGGTGATTAAATCAATATTTTGATTTTTTGCACCCTCAAATTATAGATCTTAAAATAGTTGCATCTCTTCCAAATATTGTCCTATCCTAACAATCTTATTTATTCAGCTTTCAGATGACGTATAAATCTCTATTTATTTTTTGGTTTTGTGGTCCAGGGTCACATTTAGTGTATAGAGCAGAGATAGCAGAGATTTCATTATTATTATTATTATTATTATTATTTTGTAAAATTATTTAAAAAGTACTGTACTGGCTTTTGGATTTTATTTTATTGTTATTTTTTCATTTTTTTCAGCAACACTTTAATGTTTGAGAATACAAGACTTTTATTTTATATATGCCTTAAAGTTTCTTTTACTGGTCTTATATTTACCTTCAGACCCTGTTAGAGTTCCTTGTGATTGTATGATGCAGATCAGTGAGGAGGAGTTTAGTGTTTATGTCATGTTTAGTGTTCAGTCTTCAGTATCAGGTGTTGTTTTTATGGTCTTCTGTGTTTCTTTGATTCCTATCACGAGCTGAATCGTGTGTGTGTGTGTGTGTGTGTGCAGGTGTGTGGTGGGACAGGACTGGTGGCATTACGGCGACAGGTGTCAGTTCAAGAGCTCGACTCAGAGCAGCGTGCTGACGGCTGCGGTGGCGTCTGTGGCCGTGTTTGTGTTCATGCTGATGGTGACGGTGGTCAGTGTGGTCTGTGTGAAGAAACAACAGAAGAAAGTGCAGCTGGATGGAGAAGGAATCACCATGAAGAACGTGAACTCGTTCAAAATATGAAGATCTGAACATTTATCTAATGTACATTAGGACTCGTTAAAAACAAACACTGCTTTGATCGAATTGATGCTTTGATGTCATTAGTTCAGTGGCACATTTGTTCACATCTCAATATCATCACATTAGACAGCAAACATGTGCAAATGACATTCACATAGACAAAAAGACAAACACAAATGTGTTACGCACACCACTCTGTCCCGAAGCATGAAGTTAAGGTACATAATTCATTCTAGGCTGGACGATGGTGTGCTGTGTGTATTGCATAACAACATAGACACCATAAAACATAAAAAAACAATAAAACAATAAAAGAGTGAAGAGAGAAAGTGACACTTTTAACAACCTTATTAAAGTCTTTAAAGAAACTCTCCTTGCTCAAAATATCAGCAATTAAAATGATATTTTGTGCTGTTTGTTCCAAATACAGTGACTTGAAAGAGCTCATATGAGACTGTGTTTATTTCAGGAATCATAAGCTTGTTTATGTACATGTTCAGAATATGACAGGTAAGTTGCTGCATATAAAATGACAAGACAATTAAATGAATCAGACTGAGAATCCATAATCAGGCTAAATTACTTCTAGAAATATGTTTCTTAATTAAAGAAACCTGGTCAATTGACTGACAATCTAATGCATTGTGTTCACACTCCTTATAGCTCCATAGAACAGCTTTCACTTTATTTTTCCAAATAAACCTGAACAACATAAACAGATTGGACATTATTTGTCACTATATATGGGCCATTCTACAGAACTGGTGCAAACTGCTGTCCCACAACCAAAAAAACACATTTAAAAAGCATTAAAATATTATATGTTTATTAAGATCCTTCCATTATCTATTGAAACCCACAATCATTTTTAAAATATTCGTAAGATTAATATATATAAAATCATCACTTATTGGGTACTTTCAGTTGGAAGGAGGCTGTCCTGAACACTAACCCCTAAATTTCAACTTATGAAAATGAGATTTAAATAATTTTAGAATTTTCTTCCATTGTTGTTTTTAAAAGTATCTTTTTGATTATTTTAAAAAGTAAAGTTTATATATATATATATATATAGTTTTTTTCTTTTTTTATTTTTTTTCTTTGTAAATTACTATAAAAATGTGTCCTGCATTTTTCACGTCACTACCGAAATGTCACTACCTATAACCGTATGTTCTAGTCCGTTGGCCGAGACTGATTTTAACTACACCCATACATTGATTAATAATCAGAAAATATTCCCGTGTCCCCCTCTCTCATAGATACAAAGTGTGAGTAGATGGGTCTCATCGTTTTAAGGGTAAATGTGTTCAAAAGCATGAAAAATCTGTGTGTAACTTTAAGCAATGTCACTATCGAACACCTTTTTTCTGTGATTACACACATTTTCTTTTCATTTAGTCATTCCAAAGCATTTACTTTTTATTTGTGTTTATAACTGTGCTATCTAAAATTCTCACTACTGAAACATTTGGTGGAGTTTGGTAGTGACATCTTTGTTTTTTGTGTGTTATCCCATAGAATTGTCACGACTGAAACATGTCAGCATTGTTTGGTAATTACAAAAGTATTACATGTTCCTCATATTTGGGGGAAACAGAATTTTAGTACAGTTATGCAATTTTTTGTATTCTAGTATGTTTTAGTATGTGGATTAAAATTCTGTAATGTGATGTTGTCGCTACCAAAGCATTACTGTCACAACTGAAAAAGTGCTGTCACTTGCGAAACGAGATGTTTTTTTTTTTTCAAAAATAAAATATACTGAATTATAAAGATGTTATGATATTGTTTGGTTTAATGTATATTAAAACTAATAAATCCTTAATTCTGAAATCAGTATGATCAACTATTTGCCTTATACAAAGAAAAATGGATTCAAAATACAACAAATCTCACAAATTACATTTGAAACATTGTTAAAATTTAATTGCTATGAATTGACTTCTGAAAGATAGCAAAAATATATATATTTAAAATATAGATGTAAGCAAAATCATAATTCTTCTAATTAAATTATTATTACTGTGTTTTGGTTGAGACAAATTTGGGAGAGGACAAATATGTGTACCTTGGATATTATACAATTTACATGCATACAATTTTTTTTTTTTTTGTTTCAGCTTTTATCTTAAGCTTTCCATTGAAGTATGGTTTGTTATGATAGGACAATATTTGGCCGAGATACAACTATTTGAAAATCTGAAATCTGAGGGTGCAAAAAATCAAAATATTGAGAAAATCACCTTTAAAGTTGTCCAAATGAAGTTCTTAATACTGGATATTACTAATTAAAAATTAAGTTTTGATATATTTACAGTAGGAATTTTACAAAATATCTTCATGGAACATGATCTTAAAAGAAAAATCTATAATTTTGACCTGTACAATGTATTTTTGGTTACTGCTACAAATATAACCCAGAGACTTAGGACTGGTTTTGTGGTCCAGGGTCACAGACATCACGCAGGACGTACGACTGTCTCTGGTTTTATTTCATTTTGGTGAAGCTGTTTGGCGCCTCATTATATTGAGAGAATTTTCATTTGACTCATAATTTCACTTCCCTAGAATTCACTAGACGCCTTCAAAGAAAGAAGAAATTCTATTTATTCGTTTATGTAACTCAATGTGTGACTCATGTGACTCAATTTCACATTTGGATCAAATAATCAGAGGATCAGAGAGAGATCTGAAACAGCACCAGAAAACTGAACCCTCCACCTGTCAAACAAACAGATTTATTGAGTCAGTTTTGACGTCAGGCTGATCGAGCTGCTCACACAAACAGATGTTTAGAAAACATCAACCTACAGTTTCAACCTACTGACATCTTATCTCTCTATACCTGGGGTGCTCAACCCTGTTCCTGGAGATCGACCTTCCTGCTGTGTTCAGCTCCAACCCTGATCAAACACACCTGTCTGTAATTATCAAGTGCTCCTTCAGATCCTAATTAGCTGGTTCAGGTGTGTTTGATCAGGGTTGGAGCTGAACACAGCAGGAAGGTCGATCTCCAGGAACAGGGTTGAACAGCACCATGAATCCGTGCTCACTCATTTGTTCACAGAACTTCATTATAGAATGAAATTGCTTAAGTGACCAAATTAAGTAGCAATTAACAAGCTGAAGAACTGATAAGTCAAAGTCCCCCTCTCCCCTCAATTTAATACGTAATTTTAACAATTTTACTCTCTCAATTAAGTCGCATGCAAAGCATGCTGGGAACTACAGTTACAGCTATGTTAGTTAACATCAAAAATGTGAAGCATTCGAATGCTTGACTGGTTCACATTTGTCCTACATCATTTAATCTAACAGTGGAGTTTTTTTTAGAAGAGAAACTCAATTTTGTTGTGTAGATCACAAATACTATGGAATAAATCAGACTATCTATGCTTTGCCATTTTTTGTCAGTCCAATCATAGTTTTCTTTAGAGCAGTGTTTCTCAACCCTGGTCCTGTGTGTCTTCAACACTGCACATTATGTGCGTCTCCCTAATCAAACACACCTGATTCAGATCATTAGAAGAAACTCCAGGACCTGACATGGCTGTGTCAGACAGACAGATGAGAAGACAGCTGCTTCAGACACAAGCCAAAACGTTACTTACTGTAGGTAATTTTAATAGTTTTTGACTTTTTACAACTTCATTTTACAATTAAAAAAAGGTAAATATTAAAGTACAGTTTTTGCTTAAAACTAAAAACATTTTGTTAGTCAGTGCTTAATTTAAATGAAGAATATTTTATAACAAAAAAACAATCAATAATGGTATTGTGATGTCTTTTTAAAATGAAATGAAATGGGTGTGATCTCAGTGAATAAAGATTCATTTTCCTCATCATTGTAGAGCACTTACCTCTGCAGCGAAGACACGAGACCAAATGACACACTTTAGTTGTTAAACAGTGTTGGGGGTAAAGCATTACAAGCAAAGTGATTTATGTAATCAGACTACTTTTTTCAAGCAACCAGTAAAGTAACACATTACTTAGAAAATATCTGAGTTACTTTTTCAGATAAGTAATGGTAGTTACTTTGTTTTCCATGTTCTGACTGACAGCTCTCGTGTTGCCATGTTGAGAGAAATCATGAGTAAGTGCAGAAGTGTAGTGTGTGCTGTAAAAACATTTACATTTCATTCAGCCTGAGGATAATTCATTTTACTTTTGCTATGAAAGGACTTTTACATTTGCCAAAAATAGAACTTTTTTTTATGTTTACGTTAACTCAAACATAATGTAACACATTACTTTCCATAAGTAACACAATTAGTTACTTTTCTAGGGAGTAATGCAATATTGTAATGCATTACTTTTAAAAGTAACTTTCCCCAACACTGTTGTTAAACACTCACATTAGAAAGCACCACAAGAAAAGCTAGTTTAGAGTCATAAATTTAAGATTTATTATAACAAAACCAGGAACTGTCTGTGTGGTTGGTTTGAGTATAATTCCTTACAGATATACTGTTTTGCATTACAGGACTTGACACAGTCATGCTGGTGTGAGGAGCGGATGAGTGTGTGTGTGTGTGTGTGTGTGTGTGTGTGTGGCTCATTGATCAGCGAGTGACGACAGCACTGGGCAAAAGCACAGTTCATTTACAGGTGGTGTGTGTGTGTGTATATGCTTCTGGTACATATACATCTATTGGCATGTATGCATAAAGGGTCATCTCATTCTAGACACACAGTTCCCTTAAAAAGCATTGGTATACAATATTTTTCTTATTTACAATCATTGGAAAGAGGAAAAGAAAAAAAATCACCATTTCTCGCAGAGAAGATTAGTAAAAAGTGACGAAGTCACCATAAAAGAGTAAGCAACTCCTAGGAGTTAGTCTTTCAAATTTCCACTAAATTTCTAGTTTTTATACAGGCGCCAAGCCTCGATTTACTGAAGAGATACAGTATTACTTTAAGTGCCCTATCTACAACAGTTAAGCGTGGTATTACTAGTGTGTACCGTACAACACAATCGACGTCAACGCAATCTTCTGCTTTTAAAATCAACTTAAAGTCTGTTGTAGCTTCTCTCGCATAAAAAGATATGGTAACTAAAAAACAAAATCAAAATATCCAGAGTCTTGTCGTTGGTAATGACAGTTAACATCGCAATACTAGTGTTGAATTACATAGGTATCGGTTTAAGGTAAATAAAAGTTAAACAGTCAGTGATCAGTAGTGAACTGCTCTTCAAACTCTAGTGAAACGCTTTAACAGGTGAGGCACGGAAGAGCGCGGGTCGCGCTGGCCTTCTCTTAAAGGGATTGGTTGAGATCTCGCTGGATTCTGTGGGAAGTGGCAGGTCGAGGACTGACAGAAGATACTCCGCTCTACTGAGTTCATTCAGCCTTCATTTACTCAGTCTCACGACTCACTCCAAGGTAGCGACATTAGTGCAAGAAACGCTTTAGTATTGGGCGAAAGTCTGCACGTAGGGCTGGGTGATTTCGCAGATACTGATTAACTTGAATGTAATGCTATGCCATGGTTTTATGAGGAATCATGGTTTTGAATAAAAATGTTAGCAAATGTTACAATGAGACACACTGACAATCTGCCAATGCTAACAGCTCATGTAAGTGCATGACGGTGCAGCTGATACAGCACTAATGTGTGGCACGCTCTATGAAGGAGCATAACGTACAACATATCGCAGCTATTCACACAGAATGTGTTTCTGCACCGAAAAACACAAGGTTAGAAGATCTGAGTTGAACTAACTCAAGCACCATATGTGCGTAACACTGCAAAAGACACAAGTGCAATGGCCGAACACATCTGTCGAGTGCATGTTTAACACTGGAAAAGCAGAACTTCGACTGCATGTCTGATATTTGATGTTTGCATGATGCTGACAGACTGAAAGCTGCTGCTATTTTCACATACTGCAAATAATCGACGACTAATGCTGTTATACTTTGAGTCATACTGATTTGAATTACTTTTGACTTTTGGAGCTGATCTCTATTACGTGTGGTACACTTGAGAAAGAAATGGATGGTTGTGCAAGTTTTTAAGAAAGTGAATGTTGCTTAAAACATGTTGTAGTTCTGTTTTTAAGTTGACTACTTAAAATCGACGTTGTCTTGAATTGGTCAAATGTTCTGAAACAAATCAAGATTTCACTTGTTGCTACATCGCCCAGCCCTGCGTTCAAGAACTGTGGATTAAAGTCAAGATCAGGCTGAGTAGATGACGACAGAATGCAGCGACTCCTTCAGAGCGGCACACTGTAGTAGTCTGCAGGTCACTCGCTCTTGGTCGGCTTTTTTCTTGGTCCTGCTGATGTTGTTTCATGATCCCCTTCACCTCCTCCTCCAGCTCTGAAGAGATGATGAACTGGTCGTCTGGTTTGGATGCGGTGAAGTAACCCCACTCCTGCAGCACCACAGAGCTGTTTCCCCTCCACTTTCACAAAGTCTTGCTCCATGCATCCATACTGCAAGGTTCCCAGCCTCCAGCACAGGTTCTGGAAGCTTCTCCGGGGCTTCTGGGGTGTAGGTGGCGGCAAAGGCAGCAGACAGTGGACGCAGGATACCACTTCCATCTAACTGCCGTTGGAGGACTGGTTGAGATCCTGGTGGATTTTGCAGGAAGTGGCTTCATAGGTCACAGTCTTGTGACCTTTCGGAGCCGTCGCAGGTCAAGAACTGACAGCTTCATATTGGTTGACTGCGGTGAAGCTGTGAGCAGAAGATATTCCATTGTATTGAGTACATTCAGTCTTCATTTACTCAACCTCACGTCATTGCAAGTGTTAGGACTGACTCAAAAGTAGCGCATTTGTGCAAGAAACGCTTTAGTATTGGGTGATGGACTGCACTTTCAAGAACTGTGGATGAAAGACATGGGGGTGAGTAGATGACGACAGAATGCGGCGACTCCTTCAGAGCGGCGTATCGTAGTAGTCCGCCGGTCGCTCGCTCTTGGCCGGCTTCTGTTGGTCCTGCTGATGTTGTTTCATGATCTCCTTCACCTCCTCCTCCAGTTCTGGAGGGATAATGAACTGGTCGTCAGGGTCTGGTTGAGCGGGCGCCGTGAAGTAACCTCCGGGTTTTTTGGAAGGAGCCTCGGCCGCCACCTCTATCAAGTTGTGGCTCTGCTCCTGTGGCGCCACCGAGCCGTTTCCTCTCCGCTTCCCTAAAGTCTTGGTCCATGCGTCTGTTCCCACAAGGTTCCCGGCCTCCTCCGGAAGCTTCTCCGGGGCTTCCGGGGTGCAGGGTGGAGGTGGCGGTGGCAAAGGCAGCAGACAGTGGATGTCGGCTTCCACTTCCACCCGACTGCCGTTGGAGAAGACGCCAGCGATGGGCTCCTCGTCTTCGCTGTCCAGGCCGTTGTCCGAGAGCGCGCTGGAAAAGGTGGCGCTGGACAGTTGCCTCTGGAAAGAGCTGCTGGCGTTGGGAGCCAGATGGAGCGTGCAGCAGGGTAGGCGCGGGTTCTGCTGCAGCTGCGGCGGGTGGCTCTGCGGATGAAGGTGGAGGTGTGCGTCTTGCAGCAGGAGCGGGGGCTCGTCCGAGGACGCCGTGGATCCCACTTCGGAGCTCATTTCAGAAGCACTGACCTCGGAGCTGATCTCACTGCAGGAGGACGGGGGCACGCCGGCGGAGGAGGCCGGGTACAGGCCCGGTCCGGGGCTCGGCGGGGGCTGCGGTGGCGCGTGCATGCTTCCGGAGCCTGGCTCCGCGGACGCCGCACAACAGCAGCAGCAGCAGTCTTCAGCCACGTTGAGCTGCACCACCACGGCACTGAGGCTGTCTGTGCAGCCATACGATTGCGCCAGCGTGCACAGCTTCTTGGCCGCCGCCAGCGCGTCGGGCACCTTCCGTACGGCTTCCACCGCCTCGCTAGGGTCCAATACTTCAAACAGACCTCTGCTGCCCAGGATGAAGAACTCATCTCTGGGGGTCAGCGGGAGCGTGTTGACGTACGGTCGAGGCAAGACTGCCGGGTAGAGGAACGAATAGCCCATGATGCGTGTAGAGTCCGTTACTCCGTTCACTTTGTTGTCCTGTTGGAGAGGAATTCGCCATAGTGGCGTATGCAGTGGTCAGTGTTATTCCAATACAACAATAATATTCAAAGACTAAATTCATGAGAGTTAAAAGAATGCTTAATCCCAACATTCAGCCTCAAATCTGTATGACTTTCGTTTTTTGAATAAACACAAAAGAAGATTTGAAGAACTGTTCAGCTGTAAACAGTCACTAGGCGTGTTTCCATTACATATTTGCTCAAAACTTTGGTGATACATTTTAATAAATGTTGAAAAAAAAATGTTTTGCTGTTCCCATTAACCAATGTTTTGCAACAAAAACATACTTTTTTCTCTCTTTAATGAGAAGTCATGAGATTTTCATGAGGATTTTGGCTATATTTAATCAAAAGAGGTGTATGTGTATGTCTTTACAGAAGCAGCACAGAGAGCCACTTCTGAAATGTGCGCGGCTGGCACTGATTAGTGGCCGTGATCAGCTCAGGTGACCGCGTTGGAGCCATACTGCACTGCAGACGTGTGCAGTGTAAATTGTCTAAGCATTAAAGGAGAAGTCCACTTCCAGAACAACTATTTACAAATAATTTACTCACCCCCGTCATCTAAGATGTTAATGTCTTTCTGTCTTCAGTCAAAAAGAAATGATGGTTTTTGAGGAAAACATTTCAGGATTTTTCTCCATATAATGGACTTCAATTGTGCCCCCTATTTTGAACTTCCAAAATGTAGTTTAAATGCAGCTTCAAAGGCTCTAAACGATCCCAGCTGAGGAAAAAGGGTTTTATCTAGTGAAACGATCTGTCATTTTTTTCGAAAAATAAAAATTTGTATACTTTTTAAGCACAAAAGCTTGTGTAGCACAGGCTCTGTGACGTGCGTTCTTGAATGATTCATTTATTTTGAACGAATGTTTAATGTGACTCGGGAAGAATGAGTCGTCTCGGGGAGTCATTCATTCAGTCGCTCATGCGCTGTACTGGAATTAGTTCACCTGTTTCGAGTCTTCGGGTTTTTCGAGTCGTTCGTTCATCACGTGACAGCCCTGAAAACTTGTCAGATAAGAGGTGAGGTGAGCTAATCATAGACTAAAGACCCAGGTAAACAATGAATGAATCTTTTCTGTTCCTTACAGCATTATAGTTTTGTCTTGTTTGTAGTGTGATCAATGTTTGTGTAAGCAGTAGATGTGTTAGGAAAGTAACACGTAACATTTTAATTATATTTTGCTAAAATGAACGAAATGACTTGGAAGAAAGATTTGTTCATTTTGCTGAACGAGACTCAAAGGTCAGAGTCGTCCGACATCGTTGTAGCTTTTTGTTTGTAAACAGTGTTTGACTTACTTGCACTTTCTTAGTCTTTGCGCGTTCGCTTTGTAAACACTGGGTCCGTAGTTCCGTGTGACCTTTCAACGTGATTCAATAGTACGTAGTGTCATAAACGCGCATCCCAGAGCCTGTGCTACACCAGCTTTTGTGCTTAAAAAGTATACACATTTTTATTTTTCTAAAAAAATGACGTTTCGCTAGATAAGACCCTTCTTCCTTGGCTGGAATCATTTAGAGCCTTTTGAAGCCGCATTTAAACTACATTTTAGAAGTTCAAAATCGGGAGCACAATTGAAGTCCATTATATGAAAAAAATCCTGAAATGTTTTCCTCAAAAACCATAAGACAGAAAGACATGAACATCTTGGATGACGCGGTGAGTAAATTATTTGTAAATTGTTGTTCTGGAAGTGGACTTCTCCGTTAATGGCAGGGAAAGCCCCTTATAATTGAGAACGACCACGTGTGAAGTGATTCTTGGAGGTTATAGTACACTGAAGAATGATCATATGACTTTTTACATACGCCATGT
This sequence comes from Labeo rohita, assembly GCF_022985175.1. Classification (NCBI taxonomy): domain Eukaryota; kingdom Metazoa; phylum Chordata; class Actinopteri; order Cypriniformes; family Cyprinidae; genus Labeo; species Labeo rohita. The sequence goes on along the minus strand of NC_066870.1, from coordinate 1,153,556 downwards.
GACCTGAAAATGCGAAAAAAATGTTTTTCGAATTGCCTGAAAAAAATTAACTCATGTGACGCCTTTCCATTAGGCGCATTTTCAATTCACAATTTCAATTTACGCAATATGAAGGGTAATGGAAACACAGCTAGAGAGGTCCAGCAGTTTCAAGCTCCAAAAAACAAACTGTAGGATTTTCTCATAAATTTCACAAGAAATAACACAGAATTAAACATGAAATTGTAAAGTACAAGGACTGAAATAATATTTTCTTGTAAAATATTCTCCATTAATTTTTGTTTTATTCACAACAGATTTATTTTTTTTTTTGTATAAAAGTGGTTTTACTCCAGGTCTTCTGAAGCGATATGATTTGAAGTCAAAATGTGAGTTGTTGTTAATTATTATTCACTTGTTTGAGATGTTTGAAAGTGAATAACTTAAACTGCTTCAGAAGACTTGTTTAGACAACTTTTACTCTACTTTTATGTCCTTTTTGGAGCCTGAAAGACTCTTCAAATATTTTTTGTGCTTCACATTATTTATTTATTTTTAACTATCCCTTTAACTTCCATAAAGGCTAAAGATAAGCCGAATTCACATGAAAGTCAACATGAAATGCCATTTCAATCATTCATTCCTTAATGTGACTCTTCAACGAGAGAATAAAATTGTGAGATGGGCTCTAAAAACGATGTTTCTTATCAGAAAGAGTCAGAGCTAAATGCAAGCCTCCATGTACTCCAGTGCTAATGTTATTTTCCAATCTATTTTTATTTACCAAGCATTCAATTACTGTATTAAGTACTGGTGAAATTCCAGACAGGCAGCCTCAAAGAGTGACTAAATATCTATCGGTTAAAATCAACCAATCGTTAAAGTTGATGCAAGATACTTTTTTTTTCTTTGGAATAACGGCATAGAAGAAGAGTTTAAAATAAGATCGGGAACACAGTGATATGAATATTCATTTCACGTTGACTTCAGTAGCAGTGTAAAGCATTGCAGGTACCTCAGTGATGATGGCTTTATGCTGCCGCACGCGGTTGTATTCCTCCTTAATGCTGATGTTGTGCAGCAGTGACAACGGAAGCGCCTTGCCGTCGCGACACAGCACCGCCTGACACTTGCCCACGTTAGCGGCAGTGAGGGTGAAGCAGCCGGCGGGGTCGGTGGGGTCGTGCCGGATGTGACAGAGCGCCGCCGAACCGCCCAGCTTCTGCCCTGCTGTGCCCAACTTCCTGTTTAACCCAGAGGGAAGGAACAGACATATTTAGTAATGCTATCAAGCAATTAATCATAGTTTTTAATCCAATTAATTACAAGATGTGCCGATAAATTTATCAAATGAATTGCAAATTAGCCACACATAAATTCTGGCTGAGAAATAACCCTGATTCATTCAGAGACTAAGCAAGTGACTCATTATGAATGATTCTATGAATCGCTGTTTCACCTGATTGGATCAAAACGGTAGATTCATTCAGTAATGAATCACTGCTGTGTGTTGATCAGAGACTCAGCAGTTCTATTTTCATTTGCCAAATTGAGCAAAACAGACAATATTGACAATACTCAGTCTAAAACACTGTATGAAGTCGTTTTTTGAACTGTTGGTGGATATTGCTCAACTAAATGATGTGATATAAATATACACCTTAATCTTTTTAAAATGTTTCTTTTTCCATTATTAATTAATGTGTTAAATCAGCAGCCCCAATATTTAGTATGCATCAAACAGTTTTCTGTACGGATTATCAGCACTAATTTACCTCTGCATGACGAGGAAGGTGTTGGTCATGTAGTCTTCCTCGCTTTTGGTCCTGTGCAGCTCCTCGGCCAGTATGTCGTTCATGGTACACTGCAGTAAATACGGCACCTCCACGTTCCTGTCGCCGTCGAACACCCCGTACAGAGCCTCTCTGCTGCCGCAGAAGCTGTTCACCGACAGCGCCGCCACACACAGTCTGTGCAACACAAACACACACGGTCACTGACCGCACAGACACACGGCGGCTCTGAGCGCTGACATCCACAACACACTCACTTGTTTTTGATGCCCGAGGCTTCGGTGTAGCCGTGACTCCAGACGGCCGGCCCTCCTGCCGCCTCATTGGCTGAGAACGAAGAAAGGGGCGGGTCGATCCGGAAACAGCGGATGTTACTGCAGGTTGCAATATCATGCATCATTAATAAACGGTGCAGTCCAAACAAGCACTTCACAAGTGTATAAAATAGGTTTGGCGAGTAAACAAAACAAGAAAAACATCAGTGGCTGCTAACTGTTTGAGGTATTTTTAGTGTCAAGCCACTAAAAATGAACTAAAGAGCCTTTGCTGACACACGATGCTGTGAGACACAAATAACTTTTTATTTGAATAACTACAACTAAAATAACATTAATACATTTAATAACAATTACACATACAAATACATATATATCAAAAACACAAAAAATTACTAAAACTTCAAAATTAAAATGTATTATAAATGATTCAAAATACTAATAAAAAACTACAATCGTATCCCAAAGACAGTAAAATAACACTGACCCAAAAGACATTATTACTGTATATCAGATTATGTCAAAAGCTTTGGACACATATTAGAAAAAATGACCTGATAGTATTAAACATTTTTAATATAATTTTGTAATATTCTGTAACCTATTCAATTGAATGCACTGAGCAAAATCGCCAGTTGTAGGAAAATCATTATTTATTATTATTATTATTATTACTATTATTTGTGCATCATTTTTGTAATTAATGGCACTAAACTAATGTGTTCATTTAACAACATTCAATATAAGAAAAAAAAAAACCTGTCAGAAGTGTAAGACAAGCACATGTGCTCTTACTTGAGCTGCTCGAGGGTCTTGTGGTCCAGATTCAGGCGCAGGTTTCCCGTCAGATCCAGCTCTTGAAGTTTTGGAGGTAGATTGTCAGGTAAGGTGATCTCGCTCAGCTCATTACAGCTCAGATCCACACACTACACACACACACACACAGAGAAACATACGTGAACATCACATCACACAGAACGGGACAGGAAACAGTTCTGCTGTACTACAATATTCAAAAACTAGTGAATTAAAACAGTTGCGTCAACTGACATGAAGTAATATGATATAAACTGAAAGCAGCTTTTTCACACAACTTCTGAAGTTCCTCTTTTGGTTTTCTCAGTGTTGAATTGAACTCTCTGTGATCACTGTTTCACATGTGATATGCATTGGTGTGTGTGTGTGTGTGTGTGTGTGTGTGTGTGCTGTGACCTTCATCTCCATGAGCTGCAGGACCTCGGGGAAGACCTCGATGCAGTTGGAGTGAGCGGCGAGCGTGTGCATGCGCCTGCAGTTCATGATGGTGGTGGGCACCGCCTTCAGCCTGTTCCCACTCAGGTCCAGCTCCTCCAACTCCTCCAGCTTGGCCATTTTACTGCAGAACAGAGTGAGAACAATGATTTGATGAAGATATTCATTCAGAAACATCCATGTCCCTCCGCTCAAATGCTGACTCAATTAGTAAAGAGGAAGTGACAAACCACACTGATACTATATCTAGAAAAGATCAGCCCACAAATGTGAAAAAGTGAAATCAGAGCAGAGGTTAGGACTTTCAGTTGTGAAATCAGATGTGGCGTTCATCGCAGAGATTGATTATTCCTCTGATGGAGAAGAATGTATGAATGAAATGTTGTTACCTGGCTGGGAAGGTCTGCAGGTGATTGTAGGCCATGTGCAGGATCCTCAGGTGTGTGTGTCCTGTGAGTTGTGGCACACACTTGTCGGTCAGGTGGTTGTTGGTCAGGTAAAGCTCCTGCAGGACGCTGCTGCTCTCCTCCGACAGGCTGGACGGCGGCAGATTCTCCAGCTTGTTGGCTGATGCGTTCAGACAGCGTAAACTAAACACAAATCACACCATATTCAGAGTCAGCGGACACTCTGAATTAAATATGGCATTAACATTCAACATTTACTTCAGTCGACACTTACCAATAGAATCCTACTAGTGTAAACTAATCTATTACAGACGACCAATGACTTCTGTAGGACTCAAATACGTATCACACTACCATTCGAAGGTTTAGGGTCTGTATGTTTTGTTTTGTGTTAGAAATTAATACTTTTATTCATCAAGAACACATTAAATTGTTCAAAGTACCAGTAAAGACATTTAAGATGTGACAAAAGATTTCTATTTCAAATAAATGCTGATCTTTTGAACTTTCTATTCATCTGTGAATCCTGAAAAATAAAATGTATGATGGTGTCCACTAAAATACTGTGCAGCACAACTGTTTTCAACATTGCTAATAATCAGAAATGTTTGTTGAGCAGCAAATCAGCATATTAGAATGATTTCTGAAGGATCATGTGACACTGAAGACTGGAGTAATGATGCTGAAAATTCAGCTGCGCATCACAGAAATCAATTACAGTTTAACAGATATTCACATAGTAAACAGCTGTTTTAAACTGTAATAATATTTTACTATTTTTAATCAAATTCCGCTAGCTTGAGCTGGTCAGACCAGCAAATGAAATTACTAAACTTTTTTTTCCAGCAGATGGCATATAAACATTGAGTATAATAATCAAAATAACCTCTCTGATTTGAGGAAGAGGTTGCAGGGAAGCTCGATGAGATGATTGTGCTGCACGTCCAGCACCTCCACCACTGGACGCTCCACGCGCTCCGGCAGACGCTTCAGCTGGTTGTGACCCGCCAGGATCTTCCTCAGACTCCCGCTGCACAGCAGCCTGACGACGGAGAGACCACGAACGTCAAACACACACTCACGGACATATTTACAGGACAAATAACTGACAGTAACCTGATCAATCAATCTTTTGTATTCCTGGCTTTGCATGAAAGCGTGTTCTGGACAAACCAGTGTAAATGCAGTAATGTGTTTCTGCGTTCAGACGAGTGAACATGTTCACGTCTGACCTCTGACCTGTCAAACACTGAGCTTGTGCTTTCTTTTCTTCTCTCTTTACAATCTCATCTAGCAGTGGATTGTAAGAAACAAGTGACTAAGATGAGTAAATGATTAGAGAAGCCCTGCGGACATCTGTCATTTCACACAATTAAAATCTTTTTCCCAAACTGTTTCCAGTTTTCATTTGTCTAGATTTTTTTTAATAATCGAAAAGCATGTTCTGTATCAATTCCAACAAAACTTAAAACATTAACAATTTAATAATTTATTATATTATTCAAATTATGTTATTTTATTATTAAAATAACAGGACCCTATGAAACGTGTTATTTTTTATTTAGAAATTCTGTGCTGTCTGTTTCAGTTTTTCTGGATTCTGTGTTTTATGGTTTAATACAAATGTATTATCAAAAATGGTGGTAATCAAATGAATGTATAAAACTTTATCACTTTAATAAACAATTTATCTTTTAAAAATATAAAAAAAAGTTTTATTTTTTGGCAAACATACTGCTGCATAACAGAGGCTTTTTACTTAAAAACTAATTCTGCGCTATAAAGTAAACGCATTTATTATGATGGGATTGTGCAATTCCATGTTCTCCACATACACGTGAGTGTCAGAGTTCGCACAGCAGTAGTTATCTTGTAAAATATACAGATGGTACTGCGCTTCTATCCTTGCTTTCATAACCAGATCAGGAATATGGTCAAGTTTTGGATGATTTTATGTTATGGTGCAATAGGATGAAATTACTTCTGAATGTTTTTTTCAAAACGAAAGAGATGATCATCAGTTTTAGTAAGACAACACTTGCACTTCAAAGGGTGGTCATTAATGACAGGTGGACGTAGTGGAGGAATATTTAGGAACGATTATTGATAATAGGCTGAAGTTTGATCAACATACAGATGCAATTATTAAAAAGTCAAATCAAAGATTGTTTGTGCAGAGAGTCGTTCTCAGGATTCGTTGCTGAAAGCATGCTGTCCCTTTCCTTTGTTTGCTGGTTTTCCTCATTGTCTTCAAAGAACAAAAATCACTTGCAAGGTATTGTTAATATGTGCTCAAAAATTATGGGTGTTAAGTTTTACATCTTATTATGAACAGCAAATGATGAAGACAGCACATAAAATAATAGGAGACACACACAACCTTTGAATAATTATTTTGAGTGGATGCCCCTTGGGCGACGTTTAAGGTCAAGCAGATGTTCTACAAATCGGTACAAATTTACTTTTGTGTCTGAAGCATACGTCTATGTAATAAATTAAGTTGATTTAGCTGATTTATTTAATTATTTTATTGTTATTATTATTATTTTGTAATCTTCTACACTATGTATTTGGTGTACTTTGAGTATTTGTATGTGCTTATGTGTTGTATATGTGAAACACCACGAAAGTCTGAATTAACTGCCCCAGGGGAATTAATAAAGCTCTAAACTAAATGTCGCAGACATCACACAGCCCTACACTTTGTTTAAAATGATGAACTACAAAACAGATTTATGAATTTACATTTCATGCTGACTTTAAATGTCAGTGGCTTTATGATTCTTTCCCTTTAAAGGGGTCATCGGATGCCCATTTTCCACAAGTTGACATGATTCTTTAGGGTCTTAATGAAAAATCTATAATATATTTTGGTTAAAAATTCTCAATGGTTGTGTAAAACAACACCCTTTTTACCTTGTCAAAATCAGCTCTGCAAAAATCATCTCATTCTAAGGGGTTGTTCCTTTAAATGCAAATGAGCTCTGCTCGCCCCGCCCCTCTCTTCTCTCTGTGGAGTGACAAGCCTGTTTTTTTAGCCACATTTAGCCACTAAACTTGCTAACTAGCCTGTTATTAGGAAAGGTGATTGCAAAGATTCATAATAAACCCCTCATACTCACTTCTGCTGTAAGTGAAGCTGGATCATGAATGATTTGTGTGAACATAGACGGATATATGTAGATCAGGAGGCGCATTCCCTTCACAAACAAACGTAATCCACTGCATCTTCAGCGGCTCAGATGTCGGGAGTAAATGACGACCACTATGTTCATTATTACATCCAGCAACACAACACCTCAATCACTCAATCGGAGATATTCTTGTCTAACTTACATCCCTGCTCTGGCATTGAAACAAAGAGGTCGGACTGTTACAGCTGATCTGAGGTAAGACGCTCATGTTAATCAACTATGGTGGGAGTGGCCTCTGTCATGTGACGCCACAACGACAGGCATCTGAGAACGGCTCCACTTGAAAAAGGGGATATTATTTTTACAGAATAATTAAAAACCACTGCATGGATTTGTATCATTATAGGGTAGATTTGTACATACACTGACAACACACATTAATGTTCAAACAACATGAAAAAGTGAATTTAGCATCCGATGACCCCTTTAAAGAACATACAAAAACAGCACTTTACAGACAATCATTAATTATTGTTTCCACCAAAACCTGGTGATCAGTGTGTCAAGTCTTCAGGAGTGAGTGGGATGTGCTTGTCCACTCGATCCACACACACACACAGCGCTGCAGACACACACACACACACACACTCACCACGGAGGAAGTTCAGCGACGTGATTGTGACTGACATCTAGAACCTCCAGTTTCTTGCTGTCACTCAACCAATCAGGAAGAGCCTTCATACAGTTCCTGTGAGAGAGCAGACGAGAGGTTCATGTCATGATGTGTGTTCGGCTGCAGTGATTTCACCATCATATGATATTAAACGCACCTGGAGACGTCCACGTATGTGAGGTTGGAGGCCGCTGGACTCACGTCTAACTCTTGCAGCTCTGTGAGACAGAAAGTGTAACGCGTCAGTCAAGGGGACGGTGTTGTGTGTGTGTTTACATGAGCAGTGACGCTGCGTCTGTACCGTTGTTGGAGGCGTAGAGAGCTTTGAGCGCACAGCCGCGCAGACGCAGACGTGTGATGCGGTTCCTCTGACAGTGCAGAACCTCCAGCCGCGGGAAGACGGACGCGTCCAGCTCGCTCAGACGGTTGTCCCGCACGTCCAGCTGCGTCACGTGACGCAGAAACTCCGGCTCGTCCGGAACCACGCTGGAGATCTGATTCAGACTGATGAGACGAAAACACAACTCACAGACTGACACCTGACATCCATCAACACTGTGAAGCTGCTGGCAGTGCTGGGGAAAGTTACTTTTAAAACTAACGCATTATAATATTGTGTTACTCCCAAAAAAGTAACTAATTACGTTACTTTTTTTGGAAAGTAATGCACTGTTTTATTTTTGCGTTACTTTTTTAAATCTGAGCAGGGCTTCCCTAGTGAAAAACAAATACATTAAAATGTATTTAAAATACATTTATTTCATGCTAAGCATACACATTCATTTACATATTATGTACTTAATAAAAATATTGTGCAATTGTACTTTTAGTGTACTAAACTGATATATTTAAAGTCTGCTAAATTGGAACAACTAATTTTGTACTTAACGCACTTTATTTGTGCGGAAGTGCAACTAAAGATAGACTTAAGTATGTTTGGTTGTGCTGAAGTGGAACATCGCAAGTTTAAATACACTTTAAATATTTTGCATTTAAAGACTGATATTATTTAAAGATCACACAATCCTCATCAACAGTGACATTAAAACAGGCCTAATATTAGGATATGTGCATTGTGCACAAGTAATTCTCCAAATAAAGTTTAATTACAACTTTTTTTCTATATCAGTAAGTCTTGAGCGATACGTCAGTAAATATATTAATGGACTTGAAATATACTTAGTATAAAATAAATGCATTTTAAATCTATTACTTTTTTAATAGGGTTGCTTTGTTTTTCATATAACAAGTTCTATTTTTTGCAAACATAAACGGCCTTTTACACCAAAAGTGAATCAGCCTCAGGCTGAAGGAAAAGTTCATTCATGTCTGTACAGTAGATCACAGGAGAAAAAGTTCAGCACAATTGTTAGTTTACGTAAAGCAATTTTTGCTTATTTGTATGGTTAAATTTGGATCATCGAAGGTCAGCACCAAATAACTGGTTAATAAAATGTGGTTAAATACATATTATTTAATTGTATAAAATCGTAAAAAAATTAAATAATAAAATTGTTAAAATTGTTATTTAATGTATTTAAATATTGCATGTTTGTGTAATTTTCAGAGTTTGCATTTTACAGTTTTTAATCATTTTGAAGAACACGTTGTTTGTGCAAGCGAGATGTTTGTTCTCACCGTAGGTCGACGTGTTTGAGCGTCAGCAGACGAAAGGCCTGCAGCGTCAGAACGGACACTTTATTCCCGGCCATGCAGAGCCTCTCGACGGCGGGCAGCCGCTCCAGCACCGCCGGCACCTGCGCGAACTCATTGAAGGACAGACCCAGATAGGCCAGCCGCTGCAGACGGCCCAGCTCCGCAGGAAGAGCGGACAGAAGGTTACCGTCCAGAACCAGCGTCTGCAGACTGACACACAGCAACAAGTCTATTAGTAAACTACGACCACAGACAGCACTGCTTCCGCTTTAATGTGAATGCAGTAAAGCTGAAGTGCGTCCAGCAGGTGGCAGCAGTGCAGCGAGAGTCACATGACCGTCTGACTCCACATCACACATCTACCCTGACACCGTTTCTCATTGCAGGGGCGTTACACATCATTTTGTAACATTTGAGTGATTATGAATGTGGTTTTGTTTAGAACAGCCTGCACTGGTGAAATGTTCACAGCTGTGACTGATCATGTGACACACTCACTTGCTCATGTTGCCCACGTCCGGGTGTACGGAGGTCAGGTGGTTGCAGCTGAGGTTGACCTCCGTCAGTGTGCTGATGGAGCAGATGGGCAACGGGAAACTCCCCAACTGATTATTAGAGAGATTGAGGCTCCGCAGGCGGGAAAATCTGCAGGAAGAGAGATGCCATCATCATCATCATCATCATCATCATCGTTTACCTGACAGCTTATTAACATACAATCACGTGTCAGTCCACATATGTGTCCGTAATAGTTTTAACAGCTCTATTAATAAATGGATTGTGTTGGTGTTTGATTGTGATTGGCTGAGCCAATCAGTCAGTGCTGCCAAACACTGCTGAAGAACCACTGCTTGGTGGAAGAATTATTGGTTTTTAATAAATGATTACATTTTCGTTGCTAAACGTTTCTTTTCTGAAATCTTGCCAGCGAGTCAGTGAAACACACGGTCACTGCCAGCACTTTTTTTAACACGAGGCCAAGATTTTCATGTGATCTTGTGTTGCGGATTTTATTTTCAACGTTGTAAGCAGATGCTAATAAAAACTAATACCAAATGATGGACAGACGGCTAAAATGTGTCCATAATTATAAATAAATTCATAGTCAATAATGTTAATTATTAAACATGTATTTAATTTAGTTAATTCAGTTTAAACAATTTCTTTCTGTATTTTTACTGTTTATTTTATATGAGCTACACTGCATGTACACTGCACTCCCCCCCAGTTCTGTTTGGAAATTCATATTTTCCATTTTAATTTTTATTTATTGTGTTGTAATGTTTTAATTAAAATTTAAAAAAACAAGGATGCCTTGAATTCATAAAACTTGAGCAATTTAATAAATATTAAGTTAACAATAATAGGTGCCTATGAAATATATTTTATTTTTTTCAGAAATTGTGTATGATGCATTATTTTATTCCCTTTTATTATCAAAAAGGTTGGTAATCAAATGAATGCATGAACATTCAAATAATTAATCATATAAAATGTAATAGAATAAAATCTGAACAATTCTCTCATTTTTATTTTTTGTCAAACAAGGTGCTGCACAACAGAGGTTTACATTTAAAACTAAACCGTAGACAAAAAATGGTGTGATATTGCTTAAAATTGATGTAAACGTTATTATAATTATTATAGTTGTTATTACTTTAAGAAGTACATTCTACTGTATGATGGTAATATATTTGTCACAATTTCTTTAAATAAAACCAAACTTGAATTTTGGGGGATTGCAGTGAAGAGCTTTCTGATGAAATCACACGCTGTAAATATGACAAAGTCATCTGATTACAGCAGACCAGTAGGAACGTAACGATATTATCAATATTGTGGTATCGCAATAGCAAAACTGTCTCGATATTATCACGATCACATGACGATATGAAATGATAGGTCCTACCGCTCATCAGCTTTGGATCAGTAAGACTGGTGATGTTTTTAAACAAGACTTTTACGCTCATCAGGGCTGCATTTATTTGATCAAAAATACTGAAGATAAGCAATAATACTGCAAAATGTTTTTACAATATAAAATAATGTTTTTATTTTAATATACTTTCAAATATAATTTATTCCTGTGATGCAAAGCTGAATTTTCATCAGCTGTTACTCCAGTTTTCCAGTGTCATATGATCCTTCAGAAATCACTCTAATATGCTGATTAATGATTAGAATTATCAGTGTTGGAAACAGTTGAGTTGCTTAATATTTTTTGGAACCTGAGATTCTTTTTTCAGGATTCTTTGATGAATATAAAGTTAAAAAGAACCGCACTTATCCAAAATATAAATCTTTTCTAACAATGTAAATCTTTGCTATCACTTTTTATTAATTTAACACATCCTTGGTGAATAAAAGTACTAATTTCTTTCAAAACAAAAGAAAGAATAAAAATTAACTGACCCCAAACTTTGAACAGTAGTGTATATTATTAGAAAACCTTGTTTTTTACATCGTAACAATATTTCACAATATAACATTTTTTTCTGTATTTTTGATCCAAAAAACGCAGCCTTGAGCATTAAAAATTTAAAAGACATTAAAAATCTTACTGATCCCAGACTTTTGACCGGCAGTGTAGTTTTTAAAATATATTTAAACTTCTTATTCTAACATAAAAGGTGTTTAAAGTTGTTTTGTGCCATTGTACTTTGACACAGTATCTGTCAAGTGAACTAAAACCCAAAGGACGATGTGGATTAATCCCTTCATCAAGTCTGTTTGTGCTGCGTGTTCCAAAGCGAATTGTAATTTCCCTACTGTAGTGTAAAGCAAAAATAATATACTTACGAAATATTCATTTTCATGTATTTTGCAGTGTAATCGTTTTGCAATATGTGGCTATTACTGTCATTGTTGTTATTATTATTATATTCTAATGTGTTTGGCTTCCTAAAACACCAGTGTGAATGTCATTTAGACTGAGACAGCATATCACACATTAGAAGAGGGTTGAGTTCAGATACAAGTCAATTCACTGACTTTTTTTCTGACTTTAGTTTTCTTAGTTAAGAACATGAGTTGGAGCTCTTCATTTTAAACTCTCAAAGTGCATTAGATAAAAGAATTTACTTTAAAATCTATAAAAATTAACATTTTTGTCCAGTTCTTCATTTGTATTTTTTTTTAATATCACAATAAATATTGTCTCATGGACTTCATGTTGTGATATTATTGTATCGTGGGATTTCGATATCGTTACATCCCTACATACGCCTCAACGCTGACACAGATCTCACAGAAACACTTCACAAACGGCCTGAGCGATGATGAGCCGACGTGAGGCGCAGACTGACCTCTGGAGCTGCAGCAGCGTCTGGTCAGCAGGCAGGAAGTTGTGTTTGAGGTTGAGGTGCGTCAGATCCTGACTGTACAGCAGATTGGGCGGCAGCTTCTCCAGACTACAGCAGGACAGATCCACCGAACTGATCCTCTGAGACACCATCTGACACACACACACACACACACAGGTTATTCGTCAGGGTCACAGCAAGATCAAGAAAAAGAATGATGATCCAGCAGGTGAAAACCTTGATTTAAGGAATCATGTGTGACAGACCACTACAGCTGCTACTGAGAAAAAAGTCATTATTTGATTCGATTTCAATACACAAACTTGTAATATCAATTCAATTTAATCCATCTTGATATACAGGCAATCGGGTACAGGAAAATCCTCTCTCAAATACTGCTGTAAACTACACAATAACCCCTGCGGTTAGTAGGTGCATTACTGTAATATTAAAATGATTTAAAAAAATAAATATTTAAAATGCACATAGAAAATAATTATATAATATATAATAATAAGATATCATTTTTGTTGTGGAAAATGTAAATGGTGGATGTCATAACTTGTTTTCATGATGGATTTATTCAAACATGCATTAAATACTGACGAACAGTTTCAGTAGAGATATCATGAATATGCAATATACTGCATATTAGGGGTGGAGCCGAACCCGAATACGGTATTCGGAAAGGCACAAATAGCGTGTTTTTTACAAATACTTATTTCGAACAAATACTTAAAAAAATATTTGTATTCGGGAACAAGAAAAACTTTATATCAAAAAGCTGCGTTTCCTCATGAGACCGCAGTGCATGCCCACATGAGTGAGTGGGTGACATTCAGGAGTCGGAGGGGTTGGGGGCAGGGCATATGCTCCCAAAATTTAATCTGCGCGACCGCAAAATATATTTGGAAGCATTTGTGCGAGTGCGAGAAATCGTTGCGGTGCGACTTGTTTTTATTTCTTTACAAAACTTTCGCTAGCCTAACTACTGCCCAGACTGCTGTGAGCTGATACAGTGACAGTTTCGCCGTTTTCTCCAACATTACATAACTAACTAAACTTGATCTTTACATTCTTAACAGATTTTAGATATTAGCCGTCAATCACTCCCTGTCACTGACACTGCGCTCCGCTGAAACTCGGAACCGGCCGTTTTTTTCTCTCTCTTAACCAACCTCTGTTCCAGATTTGTACAAACTACATTGCAATTAGGGGTGTGTGATATGACGATTTTTGATTGTGGACAATTAAAATGTCTCCACAATCTGCTTTTGAAGAAATATACTATATTTTGTGCTACAGCGCACATTCTGGCATACATTCACATCAAATGATAACACTCACGCAGGGGCGTAATTTCCACTGGGGACACACTTTTCAAAATCCCGTTTGTGTCCCACCACTTGAATAGTTTTGTTAAATTAATGTCTTGTATTGTGGAATGCACGCTCAGCACCGCAGAGAGTTTCGCGCCATCGTTAAAACTAAACCGAAAGTAAAACGCGCGCGCGCATTCAAAAGCAATTTTAATACCCCACGTTTAGAGAACGACTCCCCAGTTCACCTTAGCATAGCTTCCCGTCACCCATTAACTTAGTTGGAACTCCTCACATGGATTTGGGCAACCAAATAGAAAAGAGTGCGGCTGCTGCTGAGATCTCTTGGTCCTCCACCAGCCAAAAAAAGTGTGTAGAAGTGTAACGCAAAAAAAATGGATTTTTACGCCTATTTTGAATTTTACTCGAATACAAATACAAATACAAATACTTTTCTCCCCTCAACAAATACAAATACAGATACAAATACCGGCTGCTTTGCACACCCCTACTGCATATACTGAACAAAAGGCTGCTATTGATCTCAAGCTGTTCTATTGACGTCTTTCTGCGGTTGAATCACTGATTAATGGATTCCATGACATGTCATTTATTTTAGTTCTGATGATCATTTATGTTGATGAAGAGCTGATCGCTTCACTACAGCATCTGTCAGCACACTTTAAGAACACATTTGTTGATTGACAGAATTTCCCATTTTTAATATAAAAAAGTGTCATCTGCCAGTTTTAATACAGTGATAAAACTGGCAGATGATACTTTTTTAGAAAGTAACAAAGTTTATTGTGATTATCAGATGACAGCAGCTACAAGTAGTGCTTCATTACGTTTTGTTCACATACACTGATTCTTGGGATTTAAGAATCAATATCAGTTCATTAAAACGAGAATCAATTAAAGGAGAAGTCCACTTCCAAAACAACAATTTACAGATAATGTACTCACCCCCCTTGTCATCCAAGTTGTTTGTGTTTTTCTTTCTTCAGTCGCAAAGAAATTATGTTTTTTGAGGAAAACATTTCAGGATATGGACTGATATGGTGCCTCGAGTTTGAACTTCCAAAAGTTTAAATGTGGCTGTAAACGATTCCAGTCGAGGAAGAAGAGTCTTATCTAGCGAAACGATTGGTTATTTTCATAAAAAATAATACAATTTAAATACTTTTTAATGTCAAACGCTCATCTTGTCTTGCTCTCCCTGAACTCTGTGTATTCTGACTCAAGACAGTTCGGGTATGTCGAAAAACTCCAGTCGTATTTTCTCCCTCAACTTCAAAAATCATTTCAAAATCATCCTACATCACTGCAGAAGAACAGACACAGTGTTTGCAAAGTGAACATGCAAAGAAGATCAAACACCCTTAACAAAAAAGGTAAAACAACGATATAGGACGATTTTGAAGTTGAGGGAGAACATGAGATGGGAGTTTTTTGACATACACTAACTGACATGAACCAGAACAAAACAGTTCAAGGAGAGTAAGACAAGACGAGAGCCTGACAGCAGCCAATTTTAATGAAAATAACCGATCGTTTCGCTAGATAAGACCCTTCTTCCTCGGCTGGGATCGTTTACAACCGCATTTGTGATCGTTTGAAGCCGCATTTAAACTGTATTTTGGAAGTTCAAACTCGGGGCACCATATCAGTCCGTTATATGGAGAAAAATGCTGAAATGTTTCACCCAAAAAAAAAAATTTCTTTACGACTGAAGAAAGAAAGACATGAACATCTTGGATGACAAGGGGGTGAGTACATAATCTGTCAATTGTTGTTCTGGAATGGACTTAAATCAGTATTTTCAGTCGTGCTCTACTGACACGTGACTCAGTAAACAGCACTAATGAATGATACAGTGATTCAGCCTAAACACACATTGCGATCACATTAAAGCGTCTCCCGGGCTCTGCTGAGGTTTTTCTAATCTGAGGCTCCCGGCGGGCCGCACGCGTCTCACGGCACACGGCCGTCTCCGGGAACGGTGCTGTAAAATAGGCTGGCCTACTTGCGTTTGTTTAGGATGGTGCGCTCGTAGTGAAGTATGCTAAAGTAGGACTCCCAACTAGGGCTTTCTCTCACACACACACACACGCTCCTCCCGTGATGGGATGATGGGTGTCATTTTCAGGGCAAATGTAGATCAGACCAGTGAAGAGCTGGAGAATCTGAACAGCTGCATTTCCAGCCTCTACAGTGTGAATGGTGCGGTGAGACGGTGAGAAAACACACGCCGATCTACAGTTCTGACAGAACACGTTAGAGTTTATTTCCTTTACAGTACGTTCAGAGCTGAACCGGACAAACATCAGTAGATAAATGTAAGTTAACGCCCCGAAAGATGACACTGGGCAAAGTTCAGCATTCGGTGAGAGTCGGGTCACATGATCACTACACGAATGTTTGACAAACATCCACAGGACGGCTGCGTATCAGACTCCACATTCAGATCTGTTCCTGATGCAAATACAAAATGCTTCAAATGGAAAAAAAGAATTAATACTTAGTGATGCACTGAAATTATTTGGTTCAAAAACACCCAAATCAAAATGTTAAGTTTTCATACAGCCAAAAGTAACAAAAGGGTTCCTACACATTTTTCATTTCAAAATTACATTTCAAATTACAATTCAAATTATTTCAAATTTCCAAACCTCTCAGTAGTTTTTCAGACCATATTTAACATAAATGGTTCATGAAGCATTATTTTCCACTTTATATTTGGTATATAGTAGAGTCGTCTGTAAATATTTGCATTTTTTAATATATATATATTTTTATTTAAGATTTTAAGATTTTTTTTATTGATTTTCTCAAAGTGACAACATACAGAGCCCCTAAAATAACAAAAAACAAAACAAAACAAAAAATACAGACTTTTACATGCACACGAGAAACTTTTTTGTGCCCTAAAGAAACTATTCACATGCACATGGGAACTTTTTTTGCACGCTTACAATTTCTAGTTTTATATAACCTGTTTCCTTTGTGCATCACTGCTATCTTACTATAAATAAAGCAAGTGCATGGATGCACATGAATTAACAGAGATCTGGTTGCTCAAAATTTGGCTTTTCTTATGGTAGTACCTCTAATACCAAGGCCTAATGTGCAGTTTAACACATCCTCTGTGGTGGCAGAGAAACCAAGTTCAAGGGTCAATAAAAAAGACTGGTACTGTAAAAAAAGTGTGAAAAGTTGAAAGTGTGAAATTTGGCTTTCTTTAGGGCAGTATGCCATATTTCAAGGCATTAGGTCTCTTAATACATAGTCTGTGGTGGCCAAGAAACCACAATAGGTGGATCAGTGTGCTTCGGCCTTTATGCTAAGTTTAATGGTTTCTCATGCACAAACAAAAGTCTGTATATTTTTTATCTTTTGCAAAGGCCCATTAGGCTATATAATATGGTGCTAAGAATATTGTGAGAAAAAATGCTTATAACCAAAATTTTGCATAATGAAAAAGTGCATCTTGAATTAATTTAGTCGTATTTAACAATCACTAGACAATCATTAAACCGCTGCCATGAAAACTTGATTCTTGTGCAATTATTTTATTTACATAAAATTCATACTTTTTTATTATTAAAAAAAAATGGGACAAAAGTCTGGAAACAGTATTATTTTTCCATACTCTGCTTTCTTTTTTTCCATTAATTTCCAGACCTGGAAAATACTTGAATCAAATTCCATACTTTTCCAAACCCTGTACGAACCCTGGTACCTGTTGGTAAGGACATGAAAATGTCAAGCGGGGTAGTTCACTTGGGTTTGGATCAGCTGTAGTGTGTCAGGTCGTCTTATTTGACATATTTCACACACACACACACACACACACACACACACCTTTGCCGCTTGCCGGTGCCAGCGCAGGTGTTCGGTGAAGCTGTCGAAGCTGATGTAGTAGGTCTGACTCTGAGGTCCCGCCGAGCTGAAGGCCAAACAGTGACTGTGTTTCTTCACCTCTTCCACCTGAACACAAACACACACACACACACACACACACTCTTACACCAGAACGAAACGCAGTGCTCACACAGTGATGAATGTTCATTAGCGTCACAGGTCTGTTTAGATCAGCTGTGGCGGCCGACATTGCAGACGGCACTCAATATTTAGTCTAGAACAGAAATGAACAGTGCGAGACTATGAAACACACCTCTGTTTGTTTAGCACTTCATCAACTCTCAAAACCACCATAAAACTTTACAACTCACTAACCAATGTCCACTATGCCTGTCCTCTCACTGCGCTTACAGGTCAAGCAACCAGGATCTTTCCAATTGACAAATGCTGTTTTAATGAACTTGCATATAGAAATAAAAAACAGACTGTTGACATATTTGGTTACTACATACAGTGTATAAAATGATATAGAGCCTCATTTTTGATACACAGCAATAAATGTCATACGTTTCATTTCTGTATGGGTGAGAAAGAAGCTATTTAAATATAACCTGCTGTTTAGCACATGTAGGCAATGTAAAATGAAGGTACACTGTGAATATTAGAGCCAAATAAAGTGTTTTATTTTGGTCTTAGAGATTGTGCCAACAGATTAGTTTCAGATCCTGTGCCTTCAGTCTCAAGGTCTGTGAAAGTCTCAATCTAAATAAGAACAGGGAAGTTTCTTTCAGTAATTATCAATCTAAATTCAAACTAATTTTAACCAGTAAAAGGAATCTGTAAGTAATACTAAACACTGTCTGTGAATAGCTGAAGTGAATCTGTTCTGTTTTGGCTACTGTGCACTTCAGGATGGGTGCTGTAGGATCATTGGTTTGGCACAAACGTTCCCGTAGGACGATAGCGTATGTGTTCATTACCTTTCCTCCGATTAGTGGCAGGATGTGCATTTTGCCCGTGTTGCTGGCCTTCACAGAGGACACCATCAGACAAGTGCCACATAAAATCACCTGCCGTCGACTCCAGCGGTTCACCGGCAGCTGCAGCTTTCCTTTCCTTACGTTATACGTTCCAGAGAGCTGAATCCGCTCGGAGCTCTCAATGCTGTGAGGTTTTCCTGCAAAACAGAGAAAAACATGAGTGACTTCCACACTCCACTCCTACTGTCAACACATCCAGCGCAACTTCAGAAGCACATCACAATTCACACCGCAAAACTGCTGTCAGCACTGCTCTTTACTGGAAGCACAAAAGAGGGAAGTCAATTACTATGTTCCACACTAGAAAATGCCTTTGACACATACAATTCAGCAGTCAGTCCTAGTAATAAACGGAGTTCACCGTAATTGAGAGCAGGATTCAGCAATCAGTACTAGAGAAAGGAGAGTGGAGTTTAGCAGCCAGTTCTAGTAATGAGTGGAATTCACCATTATTAAGCACAGAATTCAGCAGTCAGTACCAATATAAAGCAGAATTAAGAAGTCAGTACTAGTAAGGAGCATAATTCAGTAGTCAGAGGTAGCAAAGAGCAGAATTCAGCAGTCAGAACTAGGAAACAGAGAGCGGAGTTTAGCAGTCAGTACTAATACATAGCAGAAATCAGCAGTCGGCACTAGTACATAGAAGAATTCAGCAGTCAGTAATAGGGCTGTGCAAATAATCGCATGCGATTATGATGCGCATCTCTTCAGTAATGAAGGCGATAATGAACGCGATATTGCGCGGCTTGTCAGTGAATTTCGGCTCTTTGTAGTGAGTGCCGCTCCATAATGAATGCGTCTGACTGCACGTGATGGAAATTTACGACTAATCACGGAACCGGCATTACTGAAGAGATGCGCATCATAATCGCATGCGATTATTTGCACAGCCCTAGTCAGTAACAGTAAAGACCAGAATTCAGCAGTCAGAACTAGAAAATAGAAAGCGGAGTTCAGCAGTCAGTTCTAGTAATAAGTGGAATTCACCATTATTAAGCATAGAATTCATCAGTCAGTACTAGTATAAAGCAGAATTAAGAAGTCAGTACTAGTAAGGAGCATAATTCAGTAGTCAGAACTAGAAAACAGAAAGCGGAGTTCAGCAGTCAGTACTAGTAATAAGTAGAGTTCAGCCAGCCGTCAGTAGTAATGAGTGGAATTCAGCAGTCAGTACTAGTAATGAGTTCAGCAGTCAGTACTAGTAATGAGTGAAATTCACCATTATTAAGCACAGAATTCAGCAGTCAGTACTAGTATAAAGCAGAATTAAGAAGTCAGTACTAGTAAGGAGCATAATTCAGTAGTCAGAGGTAGGAAATAGAGAGTGGAGTTTAGCAGTCAGTACTAATAAATAGCAGAAATCAGCAGCCAGCACTAGCACATAGAAGAATTCAGCAGTCAGTAACAATAAAGAGCAGAATTCAGCAGTCAGTACTAGTAATAAGTAGAGTTCAGCCAGCCATCAGTAGTAATGAGTGGAATTCAGCAGTCAGTACTAGTAATAAGTGAAATTCACCATTATTAAACACAGAATTCTGGAATCAGTACTAGTAAATAGCATAATTCAGCAGTCAGTACTAGTATACAGCAGAATTCTTAAGTCAATACTAGTAAGGATGAGAATTCAGTTGTCAGAGGTAGCAAAAAGCAGAATTCAGCAGTCAGTATTAGAGAATAGAGGGTGGAGTTAAGCAGTCAGTTCTAGTAAAGAGCAGAATTCAGCTATCAGAATTTTAGAAGAAATATTGAAATTGAGCAGTCAGTACTAATATAAAGCAATCTGTACTAGTAAAGTTTAGAATTTCACAGTCAGTATTAGTAAAGGGCAGAATTCAGCAGTCAGTACCAGTAAAAAGTGAAATTGAGCAGTCAGTACTATTAAAAAGCAGAATTCAGCAATCTGTACCAGTAAAGTTTAGAATTTCACAGTCAGTATTAGTGAAGGGCAGAATTCAGCAGTCAGTACTAGTGAAGAGAAGAATAAGTCTGTACTAGTTCAGAAATGAGATTTGGATTCACATGTTTGAATTCTTTGAAGAATTCAGCAGTGCTCAATATGGAGTGAGTTTACATTCACCACTGAGAAACAGTTGTACAATATGCTCTGCCAAAAATGGGTTGATCTGTCAGTAATCTCTCCTGGTCATAATATCAGTACTTTCATAGCACTATCTTAATAACTCATGCGCTGTATTTGTCCTGCACTGAATGGTGAGGTGTGGTTCTCTCATGTGTATCAGTGAGATCTCAGCTGATTCTCTGTGCAGCAACATTTCTGCTTTCACTTCTGAGACAGAGCAAGCCAGATCTGACCCAAAAGCAGCAGCAGTATGTGGGTCAGGACCCCACGGTACGCCGCATGGAGCGCTTCAGCCCACTTTACGGCAGGACCATCAGCACAGGTTTAACAGGACACCCAGCCTAATTCACAAACAACACCTCACAACTGCAGGTCTGAAGTTTTCTGTTGTTGTTCTTCACAAATGAGCAGTTACAGTGTTATCTCTTGTGTTATGTAGTGATCTGTTACAGTAAAGGAAACAGAAATAAGAAAAGCACAAATCCTGACACTACAGAAAGACAGGCACACAGAGAGATCTCACATGGATCTTAAGCATGATTTAGGCGTGTTGCCCTTTTTCCCCGGGCGTGATCCTCAGAGAGGAAACCACAGCCTTTCCTGCGTGAGAGCTCTTCTCTGACTGACATACACCCTGAACTATGAGAGCATATCCTGCGACACGACTGTCCCGCCAAATTCACACGATCACACTAACCGCACTTTTCACACAGCTATTAACCAGTTTACCAAGTCAATGAAGTGAGGCACAAATAACTGAACTAATGTGAGTAACAGAACTAATATGAGTTCTCTGCAATGAGTTGTCTTGCTGTTCACTGGTGTGAATTAAACCACCAGTAGGACAAGTAAAGAGTACAATTCAGTAGCCAGAACTAGAAAGTGGAGTTCAGCAGTCAGTACTAGTAAAGAGTCAAATTCAGCAGTCAGTACTAGTAAAGAGTAGAATTTTGCAGTTAGTACTACACTGTCCAAAACATCTGTTGAGTCAACTTAAAATAATTTGTTTCCCTGCTGCCTTAAAATTTTAAGTTCGGTCAACTCAAAAACAGTATTCAACTTAAAATGTTAAGTTATACTAAGTGACAACTTAGATATTTGAGTTGATTTAACTTAAAATACCCATCTGTTAAGTTTAACAAACACAAATATCTAAGCTGTCACTTAGTACAACTTTACATTTCAAGCTGACTAAACTTATTTGAGCAGACTGAACTTAAAACCTTAAGGCAGCAGGGTAACAAATTATTTTAAGCTGACACAACAAATTTTGTTTTATGTTTTTTACAGTGTAGAAAAAAGTAAAATTCAACAGCTGAAATAGTAAAGTTTAGAATTCAGCAGTCAGTAATAGTAATGAACAGAATTTAGCCATCAACACTAATAATGAAAAGAATACAATAGACTGTACTAGTAAAGAACAGAATTACTACAATTACAACTACAACTACTAAAAAGCAGAATTCAGCAATCAGTACTACCAAAATATTCAGCTGCTGGTAATAGTGAAGACAAGTATTTAGCGATCAATAATAATAAGAGCAGAATTCAGTAGTCAGTAGTAGTAAAGAGAAGAATTCAGCTATCAGTACTAGTAAAATGCAGAATTCAGTAGTCAGTACTAGTTAAGAGAAAAATTTTGCAGACAGTACTAGTAAATAGCAGAATTTACCAGTCAGTACTAACAAAAAACACAATTCAGCTGCTGGTACTATTAAAGCACAGAATTCAGCAGTCAGTAATAATAAGAGCAGAATTCAGTGATCAGTACTAGTAAAGACACAACTAGGCAAAATACACTAGCAAAGGGCAGTCAATTCAACTGAAGAACAGAATTCAACAGTTAGTACAAAAAAAAAAAACAGAATTCAGCTGTTGTACTAGTGAAGTACAGAATTCAGTAGTCAGTAAATTATTAAGAGCAGAATTCAGCAGTCAGTACTAGTGAAGAGCTGTGATGGAGTGACCTTAAAGTTGTCTTCGATCACTGTTTTTACTGTGCTCCTATTGTTTCTGATGCAATGTTATAAATACGTATTTCCTGATCTAGCAGAGAGGGCGTGGCAATAAGCAGTGTGAGCTTGAGGAGAAGCACTCTTAGCTATTTTATGGAAATGTGTATGCAAATGTTTTGATTTATCTGTCCTCTTTTTATTTATATTAATTGTATTTATCTACTTCACTGCTGTTGCTGATTTTTAAGTATAAATTATATTGTGAGACAAAGAGTTTATTTTATAAAAACATGGTGTGTTCCAATTCGTGACAATGAGAAAAATGTGTATTTTAGACGGTCGTCACTAGTAGTTAGGGCGAGGTGGATGGATCTAGAGCTTGGAATGAGATTACAGTGGTGCCGTGTAGCATGCAAAACTCGTGTCTCGATGTAGTTGAGAGAGGAGCTACTGTTTTAAGTGCTCTGTAGTTCTAGTTTCAGACTGTTTTTGGATGCCAACTTCGCTCACGTAACTTTGATCCTCTGTGAGACTCCTCGGGTTGTTATCACAAGAGTGGAATTTAGAAGTTAGTTTACATTTGCTGTTAAGAAACAACTGCTCAGTATGTTCTGCCATAACCTCTAACGTATCAAAATGCATGAAGACGCATGCTGGTCTCCCAGCCCTAGGGGTGACTCCAGGGACAGACGCCCTGTGGTCGTGGGTCAGTGGTCTGTCCGTCGTTTGACTCAGGCTCTGTTTTTAAACACCTCATCCTGTTTTGAGCGCTTAGGCAGATGCAGTCCTTCGGGTATCCGGCACAAAGCAGAAGAGGGTGTGTGTCCAGGCTATATTTGTCCACGTTCAGCTCGTGTGGCCTAATGCACTGGAGAAAGCGCCTGCGTGACATATTGGGGCTAAAAACTCCTGAATAATTTCTTTCAGGAGTTTAAAAGGCTCGTGACTGCGAGCGACGCGTTCCGGAGGGGTTCGGCACACCACCGCGGCTGCATTACACAATCTCAAACAAATGATACTTTCATACTGGTCAGACTTTAGATATATTGTGATAACCAAGTATTTGAAATCACTTCTCAAAAAAAGTTCTTAATAATAATAATAATAATAATAATAATAATAATAATAATCACATAGCTTTGGAAATAACCTGGCAGATAATAAACTAGCTGCTGATGTAAGCATGAGACAAGAGCTAGACATTAGAATCATTTAAAACTATGAGCATTAATGGCTGTCAAACCCACAAAATGAACAAACAGCCCTGTAAAACACTGCCATACATTACAATTATTAGCAAACAATGGTTTCCATCTGCTTGGAGTTCATTCACCCCTTCACATCAATAGGAAACTTTGCACACATAATGAAAATTCAGCAATTAGTTTCTCAGCCCGACGTCGCTCTAAATCTGCATTTCCTTCTTTTTTGCGGAACATAAAAAGAGAAACAAAAGAACATCCTGCTCACGCTTATCTATTTGATGGCAGTGAATGGTGACCACAATACAGCTTTTAAAAAGGGATGCAGAGATGCCATAAAATAATCACATGCGAGTGCATGTATTCTGAGCGCATACGGTGGGGTTCAGTGAGAAACAAACTGAAAATCGTGAGACAAAACATAAGGTCTATAAACGTGAGAAAAAACTGTAAACTGTCTCTGAGGTGTTGTGCTCTAGATGAGAGACAGTCTGAATGACAGGCCTAAGGCAATATTCTTCTCTTTGTAAGCTATTAATTCAAATGATTTAATATAATGAATTAAATCATTCAAAAATGGATTTATGATGAATTCTCTGGCTCTACTCGTAGTGCGTAAACAGCACACGTTTCCGAACGAACACGTCAGAACGCATCAGTTTATATTTATAGCATCACATGTGCGCAAGCATCCTAACGAGTGCGTTCACATACATCATAAATCATAAATCATAAATCTCACATAAACGTGATGGATGCTGTAACGTGACCTACTGTAGATGAGCAAAGCCTCTAAAAATGACAGCGGTCTCAGAAATGATCTGTTCGCTTGAGTCACGCTTCTACACGCCATTCATCAGACCAGAGTCCGTCTGCACCATCTCCTCTCTCCACCAACCTCGCTTTGATTTATAGCCGTTCAAGTCTCCGTGTGTTTGAATCAGATGCCGTTTTGGTGATTTTTAGTGGACGTGTGGCGTCAGTTCTCACAGATCACAATCATATTGTGTTAGCTTGATATTAACAAAAAATGAATTGCATTGTTTTACTCATGAGAAATTTCAGTCTGGAAGAGGACAGACGGTCTAGAGTCACCTGCTCACAACAGGGTCTGATTTTCCATCACACACGCAAAAGAGAAAATGTTCAGTGTTGCTCTTCAGGAAGTCATTCCACATAAAGGATGATCTGAAGTATGGGTGGGCAATAAAATAAAAATGATAAACAGTAATATAAAATACTGTTTACATGACTCACACAAATCAAGTGAGCGCTGTTTGGCTAATAAATGGTTGTTTGTTGGTTGCTACATTTTTTCACATTGTATAACAGGTCAAATGATGCTGGATGGTGTACCGAATGCCGTAGTAGTTAAAGACCTGGGCCCGTATTCACAAAACATCCTAAGGCTAGAAGTAGTTCAGTTTAGGAGAAAATCTTACAAATAATGGATGTGTCAGTCCTAAATTTAGGACTTCTAAATGTTTGCTCTAAAAGTATTTCACAAAGGGTTTTAGTACTAAAACTAGCTCCTAAATCTGTGAAACATTAGGCGTAGCTAAGACCAAGCCATAAACTATCCTAACATAGTTTTCACCATAGTTATTCTACTCTGTTTATTAAAAGGCTGTTTATATACACACTCACTAATTGTTTAGGATAGGCATACATGTAAGATGCCGACATTTAAACTGAACATATCGTTGTTTAATTAGCGACTCTTAGCCTGTATTTTAACATCTTTATTTGGATGTGGCAACATTTTTATTTTTAAATCTTTATTTGAAAATGGCAACATAACACTGCACTCTACAATATTTCTACGACTAAATCTCTAACATTGACCCCTCGGCCAATCACTGTGGGCATACACTGTAAAAAACTATTTGTTGAGTCAACTTAAAATAGTTTGTAACCTGGCTGCCTTCAAATTTTAAGTTCAGTCAACTCAAAAAAAAGTTTATTCAACTTGAAATGTTAAATTATACTAACTGACAACTTAGATATTTGAGTTGAATCAACTTAAAATTTTAAGGCAGCTGGCTTACTTACCCATCTGTTAAGTTTAGTAAACACATATCTACATTTCAAGTTGACTAAACTTATTTTAGTTGACTGAACTTAAAATTTTAAGGCAGCAGGGTAACAAATTATTTTGAGCTGACTCAACAAATTGTGTTTTTTATTTTTCACAGTGTAGTTAGCATGCTGACGTCATCCACTGCAATGAAGTCAACCCCGCCCTAACTCTTAGCTTAAGGCTTCTCTCTATTCCTTTGTAAAAGTTTGTCTCAGCAGCTTTGTGAACAGGTTTTAAGGGAAGACTCTTATCTAAAAACTTGAACTGCTATTTAGAAGAACTATTAGTGTTAAGATAAAATGTATTGTGAATGTGGGCCCTGGACTGGTTTACTACCATGGCTCAGTAAGTGTCTTCATATACATATTCCTGTGCAAATAAACCACAGAGCAGTTTTAAATAAGCAGTATTATCAAAAAGTGAATGTATTCAAAAGTCATTGTTCCTAGTGGCAGCACCAACAGATACTGACAACACACTTTCTGTTTTCAAACATAGCAGTAATGGTCAATCAGTACGTGTGTTTTCTGATGGATAACCAGAGATCAAGGTGACTCTTAAAGAGACAGTTCACCCAAAATGAGATTCCTGTCATAATTTACCAATCAGGGTAACCAAACATTTGACGGTCCCCACTGACTTCCATAATAAAGTCAATGTCTCCCATCAACTGTTTGGTTACCACTATCCTTCAAAATATCTCCTTTCGTGTTCAACAGAAGACACTCACACAGGTTTAAAACAACATGAGGGTGAGCACATGACAGAACTTTCATTTTTGAATGAACTGTCCCTTTTACTCATATTTAGTGATTTTGAATTAATATTGCATTATGCTTATTCTACATTTCAGACACTTTATGGGAATTTGTTTTAAATTGATTAAAGTTTAGAGTTGCTGTGATATCTGATGAGCCCTGATGTTAGCCACAGTACAGTACAGAAACACACACACACACACACACACACACACACAGATACTGATGACACACTCAGACACACAGAGATGTGCGGTGTCGTCGTGTCCTCTAAAGTTTCTGGCAGAGGAGACACGGTCAGCTCAGCACGCAGACGCTGCTGCTGAATCTCCTGAAATCTCATCTGGATCCAGATGCTCGATACAGCACTTCCACACCGACCTGAACCCGAAAACAACCTCGACTGCAGCGCTTCAGCAACCACTGATCACTAATACAGACTTACTCTAAAAACAAAACTCATTTTTATTTTGTACGTAACTGGATGTAATAAAATACTAAAACTAAAACTGAAATAAACATGAATACAAAATATATAGAAATGTTTTAAAAGAGCAGGGATCATGCAGCTGGAGCTTACAGATCGATTTTATGAGACGCACTGTAAATGTGCAGCGTTTCTACTGTACTGACTCCTGAGTCACTGCCTGTGTGAATGTGTGCAGAAAATCAGCCGTGTGACAGAGATAAAGAGCAGAATGACAGACATGTGAGCATGTGACTCACACACACACACTGGTTTCCATGTTTTATGGGTTCATTCCATAGCCGTAATGTTTTTTCTACTGTACAAACTGTATTTTTTATGTCTGTACTCTAACCCTACACCTAAACCTACCTGTCACACTAAACCACAGGCATTTTAAAACTCTCACTCTGCATGATTTATATGCTTGTGTCCTCATGGAGACCAAAAAATGTTCCCACAAGGACAGGGATTTTGGATATTGCCATCTTTGTGGAGATTTTTTGTCTCCATAATGTAGGGTACACCTGAACCACACACACACACGTGCCTGAGCGGATCGAGCTGTTTGTCTAACTGAGACTAACGCAGTTACATAACACAGAGTGAGTGTGTGTCGACTCCACTGTAATGACAGCAACACAATCCAACACAAGACAAAAATACTGCAGAAAACAATCAAGAACAGCATTGATATACTGATAACATTGATCAGTATGATTCAACAGCATGTGATCTTAACATACGCGTCCATGTCCAGACATGAACTAACACACGTCACGATCTCAGCATTCATGTGACCTCAGTAGAGCTCAAACACTGCAACACCTTCATTCGGACATGTTTACAACTAATAACAGATGATCTGAGAGCATGAGGTGAGTTCTGGTGTTACTGTGTCTTTAAATTCAGCTGCCTGCTGTAAACACATCATCAGTGTAACTAACCATAACCTACTAACTCTTCAAACTGTTGCTCTGCCATTACATTTGACCTGAACGAGGCAGTGAGCAGAGAAAACTTTGTGTTCCTGTGTGTGACATGAACCAGCGCTGCATTATGAACCGCATTCAGAACACCACAATGTGTGAACAACACAAACCTGCGCTTCACACCAATAACACTACACTGAGGAAAACACTAACAGAGCGCTTATAAATGAAAACAGCTGTTTGATCTCTAATACTGACACTCACTTACAAGAGATCCACATTCACTTAGTCCTTCATTAATGCAGTCGCAAACATGTCTGACCACTACTAGCCATTATACTAGTATCCAATAACAGTTTCCCACCAAAGTAAATAAAGGCTAGAGGGTTAAGCTAAAATGCCTATGAATGCTGCATAAAGTGAAGAAATGTTAATAGAAATAAAAAATTGAACGAAAAAAGACGTGGCCACAACACAAAAACAAAACAAAACAAAAAAAAAAACAAGTCAACCAACTACCACAAAGTCGAACCAAGTACTGCACTATATATTATATGATGTTATAATATATCATATATTCATCTTGACTAGATTGCACAGAACTGCGCATGAAAAGTGGGTTTACAGCTTTATTACATCAAAGAGTAAATGTTTGTTTAAGCAACAGAGCGTGATCAACTCATGACTTCATCAGGAGACAAACTACATTCATATTGAATGTCTTTTTGCCTTGTGTTCATGTTCAGATATTACATGCTAATCATATAAAGTTGATTTAATAAATTCTGTTTGTTTTTCAGTGTCTCCTAATGTGCAATAATTAATTATGCATGAACGGATTATGTTTATTACTGATGATAATCAATTAATTAAAAAACACATATTTGTGGCTACAGATTGTCCTGATGGCTTTATCAGTCAGATCAAACATAAATAAAATGTATTTGAGAACAATAAACCCAGTGAAATATGCACTTCATGATCAAATATATCTTTAATATGTGGCTCTGGACCACAAAACCAGTCTTAAAGGAGAAGTCCACTTCCAGAACAAAGATTGACATATAATGCACTCACCCCCTTGTCATCCAAGATGTTCATGTCTTTCTTTCTTCAGTTGTAAAAAATATATAAATTGCATTATTTTTATGAAAATAACCGACCATTTCGCTAGATAAGACCCTTCTTCCTCGGCGGGGATCGTTTACAACCGCATTTGTGATCGTTTGAAGCCGCATTTAAACTGCATTTTGGAAGTTCAAACTCAGGGGACCATATCAGTCCATTATATGGAAGAAAATCCTGAAATGTTTCCCTCAAAAAACATAATTTCTGAAGAAAGAAAGACATGAACATCGTGGATGATAACGCGGTGAGCACATTATTTGTAATTTGTTCTGAATGTGGACTTCTCCTTTAAGTATCACAGGTATATTTGTAGCAATAGCCAACAATACATTGTATGGGTCAAAATTATTGATTTTTCTTTTATGCCAAAAATCATTAGGATATTAAGTAAAGATCATGTTCCATGAAGATACATTGCTAAGAACTTCATTTGGACAACTTTAAAGGTGATTTTCTCAATATTTTGATTTTTTTGCACCCTCAAATTCCAGGTTTCCAAATAGTTGTATCTTGGCCAAATATCCTAACAAACCATACTTCAATGTAAAGCTTATGTATTCAGAGATGATGTATAAATCTCAATTTTAAAACTGGTGACTGGTTTTGTGGTCCAGGGTCACATATCAAACAACATCTTGAAAAGTGACCAGCACTGACGCTACATATTAAAATCTATAGCCATAAGCCATTTATCATATTCACGATCACGCAACACGTCAAATGCAATCCGCAGGATATGTCGTGTGTTAAACCGGCACACTTCACAGCCGCATGATGTCTATAGAGTCATGCAACTCCCTTCAGACCGAACCACATCTCTGAGCCCCACATGCCTGACATTCCCGGAGAGGCTGAGTACATACTTCACATGCCTGCAGACGGGGGAGGAGAACACGCTTCCGGCCAACGGGAGCGATAACAACGCTACAGGAACACTGCAGAGATGACTGACAGGTCTTATCAGGTGACGGACATTAATCCTGCTCACATGAGGGCAGCAGCTTTAATCAAGACAACATCTGCCAGACCAATACTAACGCTTACATCAGACCCAGCAGAGACAAACGCCAGAGAATCTCAAAACTGAACGACAAATCCACACACAGACTTAAGGCTTCTGTTCCAGAACGACAGAATCAGTGAGGCGTCAGAGCCAAAGAGTCACGGCTAACAACACAGTACTGTGTGAAAGTCAGCGCTTCAACACACACAACGTGACATAAAGGTACAGATCGGACTGACTCGTGCAAATAAAAATATGACACACTTTTATCGCCTTATCATATCTGTGCCAGCACACTTAAAAGTTAAATACACTTCATTTCAGAGAATTATGTTTAGTTATAGGGTATGTGTTCTGTTGAATCTCACAGCTCATATAGTCTGATATAGTGAGAATGTGAAGACAAAAAAAAAACATTAATTTTATTCAGAGACTCAAACTGAGCAAAAATATGCAGTTCGCTGCAGATGCTAAAAGTTATATGAAGAGATTCTGATGCTTGTGATGTAAATCAATGAGATCTTTTCAACAGTACAGCAGATACTGACATTAAATGACCTAAATATCAAACATCACCGTGTATCTCCAATAATACGTCTTAGTAAGATGAGACTAAAATGATCCAGACATATAATGCAATGCAATCCAATGATGATTGAGAGATGAACAAATAAACGTTGCTCAAACGATGTGAGATGTTTTGATGATCACTGATTCATGGAGAATCAAGTAAAGCCAAGCTGCTTCAGTCCAGCCAGTGTTCATCTGGAAATCTGACTACAGTTATTCTGACGTTTATTAAAAAAAGACACGTGAAGCACCAGCTGAAAGTGGACGCTTGTACTTTTAAAAAAGAAAGTAAACTTGTTGACAGAAGGCATGGAGTAGATGGCGTGCGACAGGTTTAACAGCAAAGTCTGATCATGTTGATAACTCCGAGGAGATACAGTAGACCTTATCAGGTTAAAGTATGTGTGTCAGCCACACTGTAAAGTAGAGCTCATCTCAAACCAGCCCTTAAGACTACGGCTCCAACAGTTGCTAAGATCCACTCGTGCTCTGCCCGACGAATCCCACAGCCCTTTCCTTCCCCCATCCGTATTCCTCACAGCCCTGTTTTTCTCAGCGGCGTGAATGAAAGCGCTTCCTGCGGCCCACTGTTGGCCGGCGGGCCAATGGACGTTGGCGTGAGACGCCGAAGGGAGCGCGAGCCAAGAACAGGCCGGGTGAACGGCATCTAAATATCCAGAACCCATGAGCCGCCCCTCTCTCTTCACCCTCCACTGCACCAACACAGCATTCAGCCTTTCATTTGAATGATAATGAACAGACCGGAACAAGAGCGCCGTCCAAACGACAAGAGCCGCTCACAATGGTTTTGTGGCCATGTCATGTGCATCCGTGGGAGCAGAGAACGCTGCCATGTTTTATTACCAACGACGAGAGAGAGAGAAAGAGAAGGCGAGAGATCCATGGGAACATAAACATGGAGGATCATTGTGAATTCATGCTTGTTCTTACAACTTCTGAACTTGTAAAGACAGCAAATGGAGGCTCACGTTTGACTGTACAGCCACAGAGAGCTGATCTCTCACGCAAACTGTGTGTGCTTGTAAATACTTCTGTTACGTTGGTAAGGTTACTCATTTGTCAAGTTCCTTCTTGAATAAATAAATAAATCAAGAGTTGTTGCACTATTTTTGACATGCACATGCACTATAACAACCACTTGACCCTGACATCATGTGAACTCAAACAGTGAGCTGATATCTCATGTCAAATCTTCAACATGCACATGTATTCTGTGTGCTTGTGAAGTTTGTAAACACTTCTGTTAAGTAAAATTTGCAATGTTATTCATTTGCAAAGTTCTTTTAAAAATAAGTAAATAAATCAAGGTTAGTTGCAGTATTTTCAACATGCACATGTGTAAAAAACACTTGACCTTGACATCATGTGAACTCAAACAGCCAGCTGATATCTCATGTCAAATCTTCTGCATGCACATGTATTCTGTGTGCTTGTAAACACCTCTGTTAAACAAAATTTGCAATGTTAAAGTTCGTTCTAAAGTACTTAAATATAGTTTTGTAACACGATTTTGAGAATGAACATGCTGTGTGACAACTGCTTGATTCGGACGTTACTCAGCAAACTAAACTCTCACACAAACTGTACTGGATGCACATGTATTCTGCATTTGTAAGGTTTGTAAACACTTCTGTAAAATAAAGTTTGCAAGGTTCTTCATTTGTAAGGTAAGTAAATAAGTAAAGAGTTGTAAAACTATTTTGCACATAAAAATACTGTACAACAACCGCTCGGACGTTGCGTGAATTCAGACAGCGAGCTGTTCTTTCATGTCAAATCTTCTGCATGCATGTGTTTGCAAAGTTTGTAAGTACGTAAAATGCAATGCAATGTAAGTGCAATGTTACTGAATTGTAAAGTAATTAAATAAATAAAGTTTTGTAACACTATTTTGGACATGCTGTGTAATTACTGCTTGATTCTGAAATCACGTGAACTCAGACAGCAACCTCATCTCTCACACAAACTACACTGGATGCACACGTATTCTGTGTTTGTAAGGTTTGTAAACACTTCTGTAAGGTAAAATCTGCAAGGTTATTCATTTGTAAAGTAGGTAAATAAATAAAGAGCTGCAGAGCTATTTTGCACATGAACGTACTGTACATCGACCGCTCGGCCCTGACGATGCGTGAATTCAGACAGCGAGCTGATCTTTCATGTCAAATCTGCATGCATGTGTTTTCTAAACACTTCTGTAAAGTAAAACTTGCTAGGTTATTAATTGTTCGAGTTCTTTCTAAAGTAAGTAAATAAATCAAAGGTTGTTGTACTATTTTTGACATGCACGTGCCGTATAACACCCAGCTGACGCTGACGTCACGTGCACTCAGACAGCGAGCTGATCCCTCACCTCAAACCTCCAGCATGCACGTATATTCTGTGTTTTTGTAAAGTTTGTAAACACTTTCGTGGAGTAAAATTAATGTTATTCATGTATAAACTTTTTTTAAAGTAAACAAATAAATCAAGGGTAGAAGCACGATTTCGGACATAAACACGCATGTAACAACCGCTTGACCCTGACATCAGCTGAACTCATCTCATCTCTCAAGTCAAATCTTCCACATGCACGTGTTTGTAAAGTAGGTTTGTATAACGTGTAAAAACTGTATAAAGAATAAAGCAAAGCCAATCAATTTCAATCAGTGTAAACTGCTTCTCCTTGCCAGCGTGCTGAGATAAAGACCTCACGTGTCTCTTCTGGACTGTCAGTGTCAGAATCTCAGCTGAGCTCAGATTTGTGCCAAAGTCTGCACATAAACCTCAGGGATCTTGTTATGAACTCAAATATTTCTCAGATTCAGTTTATAGCACCTTATTTGTGTTCCTCACTAGAATTTCAGGAGAAACATGTGAGACAAATGTTGACACTAAATACTGATCGCAAAACAATGCTCCTCAAGGAGATTTAAAAGAGACTGACCAACCGACGGCAGACCGGGATCTCACTATAAACTTACATTTTTCTCAGATTCAGTTTATAGCACCTTATTTGTGAACCTGGAGCACAAAACCAGTCTCAAGAAGCACGGCTATATTTGTAGCAATAGGCAACAATACACTGTATGGGTCATTTTTTATGCCAAAAATCATAGTAAAAAATAAAGATCATGTTCCATGAAGATGTTTTGTACATTTCCTACTGTCAATATATCAAAAAGCAATTTCTGATTACTAATACGCATGGCTAAGAACTTCACTGGGACAACTTTAAAGGCGATTTTCTCAGATTTGCACCCTCAGATTATAGATTGTGTCCTGACACATACATCAACAGAAAGCTTATTTATTCAGCAGTGATGTATAAACCTCAATTTCAAAAAATTGACCCTTATGACTGGTTTTGTGGTCGAGGGTCACGGGCGTGTTCCTCACAGGAATTTCAAGGTTTAAAAGAGACCGATCACACAACCAACAGCAGAGCGTGACAGGGAGCCACAATCAGTGTTTTTACTCTAAATTCAGGTGTGCGCTCCTCTGTGAACACACAACATCAGCTGACAGCAAACTCCTTCATGTTCGGAGGCCGACGTAAACACCCGCCGCACGCACGAAGCAAAAAAGCGCCGTCGTTTACCTGCGTAGAAGCGCAGGAGTGATCCCAGCTCGGTGTTCATCCCCTCCTCCTGGACCCTCCACGGGTCTTTAAATCCCAGTTTAAAGAGAAAGTCATTCTGAATCTGCAGGGGCCTCTCGTCGGGCCCCAGGCGCCGGGCGGCCTCGCCGTGCAGCTGGACGTAGAGGGCCGGGCCGGAGTCCGGATCGGGCGGCGTAACGGCCCCGTCGCCGCCCGTGTCGACGGCGGGCGGCTCGGCGCCGACGGCGAGACCCGGCTCGGCCTCCTCCGGAGCCAGGACGGGTTCCGTCGGGCAGTCCAGCTCCAGCTCGTCCGAGGAGCTGCCGTACGTGTCCAGGCCCTCGGCGGCGCTGCCGTCGAACGCCGGGCTCAACGCCGAGGCGTCCGTGCCCAGTATCATGTCGTCGCTGAGCGAGTCCCGGTGCTGGCCGAAGCGGGCCCCGGAGCTCAGGTCGTCGCAAGCGCTGCTGCTCTCCACGTCGGAGCCGGCGAACCGTTTGACAGAGTCCCGGTCCGCGTTGGCGTCCGACGAGGGCGTGTAGATGTCGTAGTCCTGCTGCTGG
The DNA here is from genome assembly GCF_022985175.1 of Labeo rohita. Classification (NCBI taxonomy): domain Eukaryota; kingdom Metazoa; phylum Chordata; class Actinopteri; order Cypriniformes; family Cyprinidae; genus Labeo; species Labeo rohita. Next base: position 1,118,525 of record NC_066870.1, on the reverse strand, counting down.
TACCGATGGTCCTTCTCCAGCAGCAGGAGCCGCAGTCGGTCGTCGGGCCGGTCCGGGAGGCTCTCGGCCCCCGCGTGAAGGTGTCTGAGCGGGTACTCGCCGTCGCAGTTCCCGTTCACGTCGGCGGACGGGCAGCTCTTGCCGTTCAGCCTCAGGACCGAGCCCGACTTGCCGCCGGCCTGCTGCAGGCGCTGCGATATCTCGGCCGCCGTGCTCTCCACGGTGCACAGGACGGGCCGGGGCGGGTGCGACCACACCAGCAGCCGGTCGTGCACGTGAACGGAGCCGCGACGCAGGTCCTGGCGGACCCACTGGCGGTCGGACAGCTGCAGCTGAGGACTGGCTCGGTGTCTCAGCAGCGTCTGCCGGTCCAGACTCCGGCTGTGAGAGGAGCTGATGCTGGACACATGCCTCTTGACCCTCCTCTTCCTCAGCAGCAGGCTGGAGCTGCTCTTGCAGGCTTTATTGAGCACGTTGAGCTCCGCCGGGCTCTGGCTTCTGGTCCGGGGCTCGTCCGAGCTCGTCTGACGGGGGTTCGACGCTCTCTGGCCTTCATCATCTTCTTCATCGTTGTGGTCTGCTGTGGATCTCAAGGCCACACTCAGAGCGCTGCTCTTCTTCAGTTTAACGCTCTCCATCGTCACGGATCGCTCTTAGTCCATCTGAGCGGAGATATGAGCGCCGCACGGCGCGCGGACGGGCGTCATGAACGCTCGCGGGACTCGCAGGGACGATCGCGGCGCGCCGCTCGGCAGCAGATCATGGAGTCTGAAAGCGAACGAAGCAAGTCTCGCGAGAAACGCGACAAACACGCGAGAGTTCACGTCGCCCTGAAACTTGAAACGAAAGCGGGGGAGCACCGGAACGCTGTTTTTATTATAGCGTGGCATTTCTAGTCGTGTCCTATCGTGTATTTGTGCCGTTCTTTGCAGCATAAAATAAATAAATAAATAAATAAATGTAGGAAGGGGGAAGAGGCGTCACCGTAAGCTCGCGGGAGAGTTCACGCGAGAGTTCACGTCCTCAGGCTGAAGCTTCAGAGATGTGTGACAGAAAAAAAACAAGGGGGCGCTGGATTTATCATTCGTTTCAACCCGTCTTCTCATTCGCTTTCACAACTTTACAGCTTTTTCTTAATGCATAAATAAAAAGAACGAGGGAACGCGACGCTTCACTCAAGTCTCGCGAGAACTGACAGCGGTTAACGCCCCCGGGGCTGCTATTTTTCATCCTTCAAACACATTAAACAACACGTGCGCTAGTATTTCTTGACTTGATATTCACACTGGGAGTTGGTAAAAATCGACAATTCCATTCTTTATTTCTGCAATGTGAAATGTGAAGAAACTCGGCGAGAAATCCGATGTGCGCATTTTGAGCACAAAACTCCATTTCCCGTGATGCGCCGCGGCGTTTGTTTTTATTGGTGCGTCACAGTCATGTTCATCCATGTTTATGTCCGTAAGTTATAAAACAGTCGCAATCCGCAGTGAAATGACACTACAATCACCAAAAGTTGATCGCGAGATCACATATCAAATAAATATTCAACAAGTCATTTATTCTTTTGGGGGATATTTAAATCTGAAAATGTTGTTTTAACAACCTGTGACCGCTGCATAGACTTTCAGTTGATGAATGTTGTTTTTAATGAAAATGAAATGAAATAAAAACCCGTGGACTGAATTTAGATTCGCCATTTCACACAGTTGTTCGGGAAGTTGATGTACAGAAGGGATTCAGTGACATCTAGCGGCCACACGGACGAACGACACACACTGTTACACTCAGCTGCAGCTCAGACACCAACCACACACTGATCTGTTAGGGCTTTAGTTTACACCCTTACAGGATCAGGACCGTAAAGAGACAATTGTGCACAGATACAATCATTCAGTACCACTGAGTAACAAAAACACTCTGTTTTATACTGAAATGTCCTCACATATGGGTCATTCTATAATTGTGGGTACATCTCATGCCCGTTAAGTATATTTTTAATATATTTTCATCTATATAAAGCCCTGATGGTTACATTTCTAGTACACAATTATATTTTTTTCCAAATCACACTACTATATGTTGAAAAAGCCATATCTTTTGTTCAAAAATGATGTTCATATCACACAACCCTGGTAATTATCTGTCTGATTTTGTAAAGTTGCTCACTCTGCTCTGCATTTAAGCACAATTACCTCCAATATAAATCAATTTTATAGTTTTGCCTTCAGTCAGATCAGGTTATCCAGACATTTGGGTGTGTGCTTCAAAAATAATAAGTGTTTATTGTGATATAACTTGTTTTATTTGTGTCCAAAAAAACCATTGTCAGCTAAGTTACCTGCTAGAAACCCCCCCTCAAAAAGGACTGGTTTGTCCCATTCTCACATAATGTGCACAGTATGATGATATTTCCTGTATAAGCACATGGAATAAAGGAAACATGGTGGACAGTAGCAAACATAGATGGTATTTTATGCACATATTACAGATCACCTTTATTTCTATAGCACTTTATACAGTATAGATTGTTTCACAGTGCCTATGTAAGGTCATGTTTGAGTTTTTGGGAAACGGGAAAACTGTTTGCTTCACATTGTCAAATTCTAAATGTCCCCTTAATTATAGAATGACCCATATATGTGAATACAATGAGAATGAGTGTAGTTTCAAATCTGTATAGATTTGACTTTGATCTACATCAACTTTGAAAATAATCTATGACTTTTACCAGTAGGGGAGAGTGGGGTAGGTTGAGCCAGTGGGTAAGCTGAGCCACCCCCTGCACACTTTTACTGTCATGTGACCATATATTTTGGAATTGCGCATCATTTCTGCCCGACTGTGATAAGCAGACACACATGGAGCGGAAGGCACCCATTTACTCTAAAAACCGTTTTTGGCTGGTCAAAGTAAAATTTTAGCATAATAAATTTGCTTTGATGTAACAACCATTACATCTAAGGGTTAATACATCAAAGCAAAATTATCCAGATATAAACTGCTATTTTAATGTGATATAGATAGATAGATGATAGATTTTACTCAACAAACTCTCTGTTTAGTCTGTTTTGGGGACAGGTAAATATTGTTTCAGAAATGCAAACAATTAAAGATTGAAAATTAAACTTCATTTGATTGTTTTTGTTTTGTTAATGAATTATGAATTTGTTTATGAAATATGACTGTTTGTAAAATGAAATTTGATTATTAAGTTAAAGGAGGTCAGTTCTCTTTAAAACTTCACATGGGTTTGAATTAGATTCAGTCAGATGGTCAGTTCTTGCCCAGATGGTTCATCTTACCCACTGACTCGGCCCAACTTACCCCTAACCTGGGGCACATTGAGCCACAGGAACACTGTTTTTATAAGATGCCATATTTTTAGAACCCTTTGTCGTACATACATTATGTTAATTGAAAATGGTAGGCAACACCCTGAAATTACTTTAGATACTTTCATTGTACTTCTGCCTCATTTTCCCTTATCTTGAGCGCCACTTCAGAAAAAAATGGCTCATTTTACTCCACTTTCCCCTTGGTGGTGTTGGAGGTAACACTAGTTGGAAACATAAACGTCAGTATTTATTATAAAAAAACAAAACAAAAAAACGTTACTCGCCACACATCAGAAGACGAGAGCAACCGAGAAAATAACTGGTGCATCTCCAAGAACTCTAACTAATTAAAAACGGTTAAATGCCCCCACTGTGTAATAAAAGCATGTGATATACTGTCCCACACAAACATGTGCAATACCACTATTTAGAACACATTTATACTTACATTTATTTAGTATATCATACCTTAATTACATTACTTTGCATAATCTGTGTGTTGCATACCTGTACATATATTGTCTGTTGTCTATTTTGTATATTGTGTATTTTTATATATTCACTATTTTATTTGTACTGTCTGTGTCTTGTTGCCGTCATCCTGTCTGTGGACTGGAAGCTTCTGTCACCAAGATGAATTTCTTGTGTGTGTGAGCAAAGGGCAGTGAAAGCTTTTTCTGATTCTGATAAGCTTCAATGTTTCGAAGCGCTTGAAACGCTGCTGACACCGGCTGGTCAAAACACAACAAAAACACACAAAACATGCATAAATACACATTTTACAAACCAACTGCAACATTTTATTGAAAGTGCAATTTATTTAGTGTCAAAACAGGCGTGATCAAGGTTATCAAACACTTCCAAAGATGAGCAGGTTTCCTGTTGTTAGCAGGTTTGGATGCACAAAAAAAATAAATAAATAAATAAAAAAATACATTGAAGTCATAATCTTTTGTGTTCATGAAAGTCACACAAGTTGGGATGACAGGAGTAAAGCTGAACTATCACTTAAGACCTATATTTAATCACTAGCCTATCCATCTTTTTTTTTTTTTTTTTTAATCGCAGAAGTAAAACTCTTTCCTTTGATTGTGTGAGACTTCCCGTTCATTAGTCACTGTCAGGAAAAGAATAACACTATAGTGTAGCAAACAATAAAAATATCTGAGCTACAAACCAGTGCCAAGATTAATATTTATAGCTCAAATAAATGGAAATGACAGACATCGAAAGCCTCAAACATTCAAGTTATAAATGTCTGTGTTGCTGTTACATTTTAATAAAGGTGGATAAGATGATGCATTCTTGTTTCTCTTGTGTATGTGTTCATATGATGCAGTGATCCGTGTGTCATATTAAAGTCTCTATTTCTCTATTTAAAGTGAGATACTGCAAATGAATAGGGTAAAAAAAAACAAAAAAAAAACTATTAGTTGTTGCCTTACCCAGCTGATTGATTGCACTGATTACTGAAAAAAAAAAAAGTATTTCTAAGTTTCCTAAAAAGTTAGGTTTAAATATGCAAATGAGGTATTACTGAATAAACCAATTTTAGTAGAAAAATCTACACACTGGATGAGTCAGTTTCAAATTTCTTGTTTAATTTTGATGACATATTAGTTTTTTTTTACATTTTTACAGAGGGAATTTGGGGTATCTCATGTTTTCACTCCATAATTCAGAAAATACTTCGAAAGGACAGAAAAAAAAAATATTTTCACAATTTTTGAGGGGGAATAAAATGTTGTATATAATCAAGCAAATTATACATGAACAAATGTAAAAAGGATATAGACAGGTTTGTCGTGTGCAAGTGCTACCTGCTGAAAAAAAAACAGTATGTGCTGGTAGATATGTTTTGATGCTGTTTTTTTTACGCTGGTCCTTTGCTGGTTTATGTTGGTCTTTGACCAGCAACATTACCAGCATAAAACCCAGCATCAAAACATACTTACCAGCATATGCTGGTTTTTTTTTTCAGCAAGTGGAGATCTATGGCTCAAAATTTTTATCCCTTAAAACTAATCTTTGATCATCAAAATGACATATTTAAATGTTTTTAAGTTACTTACTTGACAATGTTGTGCCACGTGCCTTTGGGAAACTACAGTTTTAAGGAGAAAATACACAGCAGTGGTGCTGAGTAATGGACTGGTACATGTTTTGTCTAAAAGCATATTAAAAACACCACACAGACAAATAAACTACATAAAAATCTTGATTTTTTTACTACAGGGGGACTTTAAAAATATGCATTGTAATTAAAATCCATTGACAAATAGATAAAGTGCTACAAAAGAAACACTTAACAGTGTCTTTTGCGTGTTTTCTTTCCACTAGTCTGAAAAAAACACTTTATGAAAAACCAAGAAGTCCACAATCTCAAACTTGACAGGTGCGTGAAAAAACAGTGTTTGGCCTATTGTGTGTATTCATATTTGTACAAACAATGCTCACGTCATGATAGAGGGTGTTGAAGATCTCTCACTCATCTGCACTCATTTCGCCTGATTCAGTTTAATCAAGCAGAAACTCTCAAAAAAAGCCACAGCAGTCCAATGATTTCCCGCAATAGTTTCCCCTTGTCAGCGCGATGAATTATGACAAAGCAACCACATTTCCATTACCAGTGTCTCTGAAAGGTGATTAACCTCAAAACACTTTTTGTTGAGGAAACTTATGAATGCTGAAAATGGGACAGTAAGAGACTTCAAATAAAAAAGTCAAAAAGTCAAAAGTCAAAATAAGAGACTTTAAAATGTGAATTCTCTCAGAAAGTGGGACTATTGTTAAAAAATGGCCTTATGAAACGGATCAATCCGGTCCTTGATTCTGATTGGCTGAGCCACGTTCAAAGCCGTTGTAAGTTACTCTACAAACCTACACCTTTGTTTACATTTGTGTGTTGCTCAGTAACCACTTTGTTGCAACCACAACCGTTTCTGAGGAACTACATTCCTAGCTTATTGTTTTCATGAACTTCAAATGCTTGAGACTGTGATGAAAAGACACGTCTCAATTCCCTTCCTGTTTTAAGGAAATTATATCCCCTAAAGGTTTTTAAAGCTATGAGTAGTTTTGTAGCAAAGTAACAGTGATTTTTCCTGTATATTAATCTGAACACACTCTCATAATAAAGGTACAAACGGTAAAAATAGTGATTGTAAAAATTGAAGCCTCTTTCTGGAGGAATATGTTCTCTCTATGCGATCAGTGTGAAAGAATAATCAGGTGACTGTGGAGAGCAGGTTGATGGAAACTGCTCTTTTGGGCCTGTAAGGACTGCTCTTCTGAACTTCTGTCCGACACAGGTGTAGATGATGGGATTGAGGCAGCAGTGGCTTAATGCGATCGCTTCCACAAACGGCATGGCCAGATCAGCTTCGCTGGAAAGCGTGAAGCCCTTCGTCTGCAGGAACTTGAAGAACATGACGACGTTGTACGGAGTCCAGAAGAGGAAATAAACGGCCAGCACAGCCACGAGGAGTCTGATGACGCCGTGCTTTTCCTCTGATTTAATGCTGATGATCCGGCAAAAGCAAAAGCTCACAATAATCAGAGGGAGAATCAAGCTCAGGACGTTCAGGTACGTAACCGACATCCAAGCTGTACCTTTAGGAAATTCAGGTCCGCAGGATGTTTTGATGCACGTCTCCTGTTTCACTTTGGCAAAAACAATATTAGGGAGGGACACAAACAGGCTGAGCATCCACACAAATAAGGCCAGAGCCATTTTTGCAGGCCATTTTCTGGAACAGATACTGCATTTGTAGACGACGATGACGTAGCGATCCAGTGTCATGAGCACCATGAAGAAGACGCTGCCGTAGAGACCCATCATGACGAGACCGCTTACGGCGTGACACGCGAATGTGCCAAAAACCCACTCCTGCGCAGCACTGTGAGCCCAGAAAGGGAGCGACACCACAAAGAGCAGGTCACAAAGGGCGAGGTTGAGGAAACACACGTCTGTCAGACTGGATCTTTGACGGTTTCTGATCAGGACCCACAGGACCAGAGCGTTTCCGATCAAACCCACAATGAAAGCCGTGCTGTACAGGATGGGAAAGAAAACCCTAATGAAGGGCTTGGTGTTGCTACCATTGCATGGTGATTCATAATTTTTGACGTGGTCATAGTAATCACTGTAGTCTAATGTCGTATCTTAAAAGACACACAAACAACACAATGTTAGTTCATATAGAATAATAAAGGACTATTCATTATATTTTATGCTTGTTATGATTTCTGAAATCTTTCAACATTTATTTAGGTTTAAAGGTAAACCAAACATAATGACACCATAAGTTAGAAGTGAATTTTAGTTTGTTTTCCTGACAGAGCAGGCATTTGATCTTCATTAATTCTGGTAACTGAGGACTTTGAGTAAATGATATACATCAACACAAGATGTTAAACGGCATAATAATGGTGTTTTCATTTTGGGTGTTTGTTTCCTTTTTAAAAAATGACAGTGAATCTGAAAGATTATGCTAAATACATTTTTAATAAGCCTAAATAATATTTTTAACATAAAAGTAAATATGCATAATTATTTCAACACACGTTTTAAATTGTTATTTTGTAAATAAACAAATTTATAAATCAAATCAAAATATTATTAATGTCTCTACGGACTGCTTATAAGTTCTTTTCACTCCTTCATTTGCTTAATAAAAGCCTACTTTGAGATCATGTAAACGTTAATATTTCTTTGTGTTTACCGCTAAATTTAATTAGGCAAAAACAAACAGAATGTGCGTATGTTGTGTGTGCGCTGTATCTCTCGCGCTTGCTGCTGAAATATATAATGAAGGAATGATGTGAAATCACCTGAACGGTTCACAGTGTAATGTTAGGATGACATATAGATGAGGCCATACAGGTGTTTCCACTTCAGTCCGTTTATTATCAACCGCGCAGTGGTTCAACACACGCTCACTCTATGCTGCGATTCTCTGAACCGCCACAATCTGCGCGTGACACCAGAGCTACTCGCGATATGACCATATATGAGCTGAACACATCTTCAGTCTATCGTTACACACAGAGTGTGGATTTGTAGGTTTACTATAGAAAAACGGCATAACTGCATTGAATAGACATACCAGCTTCGGTCCCCGGTTCCTCCGTCATGTCTCTTGATTCTAGCAGCTGAATCTGGGAAAAAAGCTTTCTCAAAAAGCTTTACAAAATACAGGAAAGCCCCAAGCTCCCCACAATACATCAACTCCAGAGAAAAACACGCCCACTTCCCTGAGTGTCCTGCCAAAATTCTGACTATGGCAATGTGCCAACCAAGACTGATAAAGACTGTTTATACTAGAGTCGGTGAACTCGGACTCCAGGAAATATTCCGAGTCCAGGGACAGATACGGAAATATCACTGACTCGATGCATTATCACGAAAGTGATATTCAGTATTTGCATGTGTTTTTAAGTGTTGTCCAGAAGGCTCCTTGAAAGCTGACGGGTTTATGTGCGATCACACGACGCGTCTCTCAGTCAGCGTGAGAACGGCGAGGTCTCTTTCGCTTACGTTCTATTAGTTCTGTTTTTGCTACACACGTGCTCGTCTTGGACACTGTTCCTGTAAATGCAATCGGTTTTGTCCTATGTAAACCTGAACAGCTGGGAGAAACACTGATGCGTCAACATATTTGATCTGTGCGTCAGATCGTAAAGCGACAGCAGCGTAAACCTGCAGCAGCCGACCGAGTTAATCAAACAACAAAAGAGAAAGGGAAAATCACTCAAGTCATTGGATCACTTATTAACTGTAATAAGAATCATCTTTAATGATTTAGTGAAGATTGTGCAGTGTTTTATTTTCACATTTATGAAATGTCTGTGGTAGGCTATTTCCTAAAATCAAAAAAACCTAAAAATTCTATAAAAAAAAAAAAATCTAATTTTATAAATATTTCACATTTGTATTTTTGAGTAATATATTTATGCTTTTGCTTGTAAGTAATATTTGGAGTGTTTACTTGCCTTCAGTAACTAAATGTTTTACTTATATTAGTTTTTTAGTTTTTTGCTGTATTTAAATTATTACAACCCATTCTCACTCCCGAGGCGTCAAAAACTGCAGAACGGTCAAGCGCCTCTAGCGTCACTGTGAAGACGTCAACGGCGTTGATTTCATTGATTTCAATGGGAAACTTTTGGCGTCAGAACACAGACGCGAAGGACATGAGATGATCGCTATGAAATCACGTTCAGGAAGTCTCATTCAGCACACATCGCGATATTTGCCATCAGTTTACATGTGCCGCAGGTTGGGTGAGTAGTCGTAAATACGCTGTCTTAATGTTTGTTTTAAAATGTATCCTGTTTTCTTTGTTAATCAGATTAGCGCCGTATGTTTATTCGCGTAATTATATCCGTCTTTGCGTTTTATTGCGTTTAACTAAACGAACACACCTGCTAACTGGAGCGATTAAACTCTATCTGTCACGTGACATGTCATAGACCTTCATCAGTTTTATATTTATAGCAGGTTCAAAGATGGAAGTTGTATTTGTAGTAAAATCATGGTAACCACAACACTTACAACAGTTACAACAGTTGTTGTAAGTTGTACTGTGATATTTTAAGTTAAACCACAGTAAACAGCATACTTACCATGTTTTTACCTCAGTAACTGCAGTTTTACTGTGATATTTGAAGTTAAACACAGTAAACAGGATAACTTACCATGT